>NW_004797383.1:1270308-1274118 GCF_000002075.1 Aplysia californica | reverse complement strand
TCTCTCTCTGCGTGTGTGTGTGTGTGTTACAATGTATGCCTGCTCATGCTAACGAGGATTTAGAGAACATGAAGTGGACTGGTTAACATGGTTCCATTTGCTTTCAAACCACAAAAAGTGGAAGAGAACAAGGAAGGGGGAGGACAGAAAATGTATAACAAGTTTGCTCATACTTTAGGGCTGCTGATGTAGAGTGAGGCAAGTTTTTGCCAGTGGAGAGGGGGAAAGGAGATGTAAGAGAGAATACAACGTTGTTCAATATTTAATGTTGCTTCGGTTGCCCGTTCTCTGTATACATTTTTGTCCATGTTACAATAATAGTGTTCCAGTTTGGCGTGTCACATTCTTATTGTAGTGCTCCAAATGTATGAAAAGTGCTATCGAGTTCTCAACAATTCGCTATACTATAATAGCGAGTGATGAAACTGTTGCTGAAACAAAAAAGAAAACACACAAAGCATACATATATACTTTTTTGATTCAGTTTCCACTCGAATTTATATCCTGTTCTCTTTGTTTCCTCCCTTAGGGTTCATCTTCCGGTAACAGCCCACTGGCGACCTTAGAGAGGCGGCAAGAGGATGTGTTGAAGAGGCTGGAACAGCTTCGCTCCTCCGTCTCCAAACTCAAACAGCAGTACAACGTGCAGGATGAACCACCCAAGACAGCAACCACAGTCGCAGCCACAACCACCACTCCACTGGGCGCCAGCAGTACTGTGGCTTCTCCACTAGAACAGGTATTTATGGAATACTGATAACTTTTCTTCTCTGTGAGATAGTTCAAGGAGAAAGATTTAGACAGAAAGAGAGTGAAAAAGAAAGGAAGCAATTTAAAGGGAGAAAGTAAGAATGAAGACATGAGACAAAAGATAAGCCTGTGCAGACAAAATATCAACAGTGAACAAAAAGTCTTTTAAAATAAAAAGTGTACTGGCCAGTCCGTCTGTGATGATAAAATAAAATGGGTACTATACATACTGCATTCATTGTCCAGACATAAGAATTGCTTGCATTTGCATCTATTACCAAACACAGTCTTTATTCCTCAGATATTCAAACTGCTTGCTGTTGGCATTCAAGCATTGCTCGAACAATCTTAAACTAACTATGTATCTTATCAATGATTTGATAGTTACTGTAAACATGTACTTACTTTTGCACCCTCCTTGTATTCATAACATTTTGTGTGTGATAATTTTACCTACTTCTTTGCCCTCTACATGTCCATATGGTCGTCTGTCTCCCAGGGTCAAGTAATGCTGGATCTGGTAATCAGCGCCGACCCATCAAGTGTACCCCTGTCCCTGCTGGTGCTCTGTGGTCAGTTGTGTGAACGCTATGCTGTACTTAAAGCCACGTATGTCCACTCGAGCGTCTCGGACAGTGTGCCGGACAACCTGCGTGGTCTTCTGTCATCCAATGGTGGACTCAAGAGGTCTGACGCCCAGGTGGCCATTACCCTGGTCTGGAAGAAAGGTGAGGATTCTTCTGTTAGGGGTTAAGAGTAGGTGTTAAAGATTAGGTTTAATAAAAATACGTTGTGTACCAATGAGCTAATCAGAACTTCAGAGAAGGAAAGAGAATTGAGTAAAATGAGTATGGCATTGAGCCACGGCTTCATGACTTGACAGAGACACGGCAAGCTGGTTTAGTCAGTCAGTGACCCTTTTTTCTCGTTGGCCTTAATGTGTAACGCTTGCAAAGACACCAGAAGACTAAAAGCAAAACAAAATAAATCACCCGAAAACACTGGGTACCAGTACATTTTGCATATATGCCATTCTAAGACATAGATACAATTGAAAATGTCGGAGAGGGCCATCCTATGTTCAGGAGAAAAGTGGTTGTCTTAGACAGCTGTACATCTTGGGCCGTGTCATTATAATATTTATATTTGTTTTAATGTAAGGAGAAGGGGATGAGGTGATGTGGGAAGTGGTTGCTTGCACAGGTGATTGTTTAAGACATGTGGCCGATAGAGCTGATTCAACTGTACTCCAAGAAAGAGGCCCAAAGCAGTCCTTTCAAATTTTGCTTCTCACAAAGTTGTCGGTCTTTTGGATTTCGGTTTGCTTTTACAGGCATAGATTTATGTGTTTTTGGGTTGCTGGTTTTTTGTTACTTTTTTTTTCAATTCTGGTTGTCCATATAGACCTAGTTTCTAAATTTCAAAGCTTTTGTTTTTGTTTCTTTTTCAGTGGTCAACGGCCCCCAGTTGATGGTGGACCCGACGAAGCAAACAACCATCATGGGTGAGGTGAACATTGCACGGTACATCACACGTCTGCTGCAGCCAGCGGTGGACTCAGAGGACGTGGTCAAAGCCACTCAGGTAGACGAGCTTCTAGACCTGGCTCAGCTACAGCTGGTGTCCGGCAATGCCAAAGAGAAAGCGGCGGCTGTCAGGACGCTCAATGCCAACCTCGGCAAACAGGATTGGCTGACGGGAGCCTCGCCCAGCCTGGCTGACATTGTGTTGTGGTCAGTGCTGCAGCAGACTGGTCAAGCGTCCAGTCCCCCGGCTAATGTCAAGAAATGGCTGGCCTTGTGTCAGAAACATAGTCTGTTTCAATCTGCTGTTGCCTTTGTCAGTTAATGTTGTGTGTGTTTGGGAAGTAATTTTTGTGACAACGTGCAAGGCAATCTTTCTGCTGTGCGTGTGTGTGTGTGTGTGTTTGAGATTATGGGAATTGAAAAATGGTGTAATAAGCCTTTCGGGTCAATAAAAAGCGCCATATAGTATATAATATAACAATTGTTCTCACACAACAAACTTCATCTGTGAGCATGGACAAAGCTTTGAAGTTAATGACACTACTACTGCTGCTACTAACTTTCCGCTTCAGCGCACTTTGACACTTAAGTCCAGGGGTGGGCAAAACTGTTTGGATCTGGGGCTACTTTGATTAGGCCATAAACAGCAGACGATACAAAATGTCACAGGCATCATTTTAATGAAATGATATAATTTGTTAAATTGTGAACAAATTTTTGTCTCATTTGCTCTACAAAATCTAGTCTTGGCTCTATAGTTTCTTGACAGGTGTGACCACTTTTAGTACTTTTACCAAAATTTATTTACTTCCTTTTTAAAAGCTTCAGTGAAAGTCTCTGGGTCTCCCAAAACCCTATGAAGAGTCACATTTGGCCTGTGGGCCCTAGTTTGCCCACGCTTGTCCTAGACTACTTTCATTTCTAAAGTGAAAGAAAAATGGTGCTACCTAGTGTATATAGTGCTCATTTCCTTTCACAGAAATGATAAAAGCAGTATTGAAAATGGAAACAAAATATTGTGAATAGTTTTTGTTGCTTTTGTTTTTACCTCAGCCCTTAAGATATTGAAGCTAAGAATATTGCTATGATTAATCCTGTCAGCCGTTTTAGGGATATTTATTGTCAGTGCATCCTCTGTTCGCTCTCTCTCTATCCTGCATGTATGAGTGAGACCCTAGAAAGAATGGTCTGTTGTAAATGTACTCTTTATTGTTCTATCTCTTGTCCCTGTGATAAATAAATTAAATGTAACAAATGCCCGACAGTTTTATTGTTGCTTCTTTTTTATAGGAAAAGTCAGTTCAAGTTTTGTTTCCTTTTCGTGAAAAGCTACATTCAGAATTATGCTGAATCACTAGCGTCTGTGGTGTGGCAGTTTCTGTGGCGGTGGGTGGACCAAAATTTGGGTGGGGCTTAGGTTGCTTCCAGTTCTTTACCACCAAATAGCAAGCAATAAGCACTAATAATAATAATAATAATAATAGATAGCATTTGTATAGCGCATATCCCCGCTCAACAGCAGGCTCTATGCGCT
>NW_004797383.1:1262945-1270124 GCF_000002075.1 Aplysia californica | reverse complement strand
CAACGTCGGGCCCTTGACGGGATTCGAACCCACGACCTTACGGTTGCGAGTCCGAGAGCCTAACCACTAGGCCACCGACGCCACAATACTAAACAGTGATGATTTTTCTTAACTCACGGTGAGCCACAGCAGTTTGAGAAGAGTTGCCTTTGTTTTCCATCTCTTTGTTCTTAGTTAAATTCTTGTTGATGGTGGGGACGAAGCCGATTCACCTCCAAATTTCCTCTAATTAGTTTTCATGTGATGACAAAGTTGCCTTAATAGTATTTTGACCTGATTTATAACTGTTAAATCTCAGCGGCACAAACACAAACATTCACACACAGCACTTTTCAGACACAATACTGCTATGAGCTGGATTAGGCCGTGTAGTCGAGAAAGTTGAACACATCCAACAAAGAACCAATGAGCGCATAGGTATCTGTGTCAGTGGGGTAAAGTGTGTCGTAAACTTTCACCCCATTGTCAGGGCTAGGAGAGCGTGAGCCCTCGGTACAGTGTTATTTTTCCAGAGTCTTCTACCTTTTTACAAGAAGAGTTTCATTAAGGACGGGCTGTGGAACAAGGGCTCATCTTCGCTGAGCCCTAACGACATTTGATTGGCTGCTGGGTTACTATAGTTGTAAGCGGTGACAACAGTGATTGGATATAAGCGAGCAAGCCGCCTAGTTGATCACTCTATGTTCATTGCGTGCGGTCATAACGGTTTGAACTGCTTATTTCATTATGGAGAAACTTTCTTTTACTTTGGGATAGAGTTGTGGGTGGGGAGGGGGCAGGGGCTCAAGCCCGTGAGCCCTTCACTACCCACCGCCACTGGGCAGTTTACCATTTCATCTTGCACACAGGAGACCCTAGTGGGGAGAATTTTTTTTTGAGTATCTGTCTTTTTGTTTGACTGTTGTATCCCTCTCATCTCAGCCTGGGTTGGCCCTGAAAGGCAGGAGTGGGTGGTTGGCGGGTGCTCTGGTGTGGTTTGCTTCTTCTTTCCTATCAAACATCTATCGTCCTTATCTCCCCTCCTTCTTTTTTATGTTTGTTACTCTCTTGTAACACCTCTAATCTTCTGGCGCTCGTATGACCTTATGCAGTTATGAGTGCCGTGAAACCTCTACTAAAACTAAACTTAAGTAAAAAAAATTTAACAAAAAAATTTTTTAAAGTGAAAGGCAGGATCGAAGTCCATGATGGAAAGAGTCGAAGACCACCTCCTGTTTGGTCTAAATTGTGTTGATGAAGGTGTAAAAACAAGGAAGAAAATGTTTAAGAATCGTGTTTCTGTGGTTAGTGGGCTCTCTGGTGTGGTCTTTTACTTTAGCTTCTCTCAGTGTTCTTCATTACTTTTGTCTGGTTCTTCTAAGGAGAGAGAATTGACGTCTGTGGTGTAGCCATTAATTTTCACTGTCATGCGCAGGAGACCCGAGTTCGATTCGCAAGTGGGGAAGTATTTTATCTTGTATCTCAGTCTTTCTGCTGAACATGTGTATTCTTCTCAGCCCGAGTTGGCCTTGACAGGCAGGGTTGGAAGCCCGCCTCCTAAATTGTCAAAATTGTGTCGATGGGAGCATAATATTAAACAATTTAACATCCATATTGAAACCATTTTTTAAAAAAGGAGGGATAGTTACTGGTCAAGTCCTGTTTCACTCAGTCACTGTGATGGTAATGACCTGAAGTTAAATCCTGCTGTACTTGAGTTGTACAATCAGTTTTGAAGGCTAACTACCCTCTGGGCTGTGTCCAAAAGATCCAACCCTGACGTGTCAAAAGGCGTTGCACTAATTATGCTAATTCCACACTGAATCATAATGTCTTGCTCTTGACATCGTTACTCACATGTCAGCCAACTCGATGAATGATCACCAAAGAGCTACTTTTTGGTGAATGGAGACTAACTTTCTTACCGGTACCACAAGTTGTATAAGTGACAGATATGAAATGTGTTGAAGTTGAAGAGAGGCGATATACAGAGATGAATGCGTCCCTCTTGGCAGCAACAGAGAAACATACGGACAGACTTTAGAAATAATGTCTAAAGCTACACTGCTACTTCTAGTCCGTTGGGAGCAACTCTGGAGCGAAAAAGAGAATAGTAAACTCCACAACGTTTTGCCGAAATTGGGCACACAAAACCTTCGGGTGTCTTAAGAAGAAACAAAGTTATTTTAACCAGATTGCTCACTGGACATACCTGACTGACCCACAGGTATCTCCTGCAGGGAGAAGAAAAACCATTAATTAGTGTCGGTCGGATGGGAACTTTACAATCAGACATCCTAACCGAATATCCGGACTTTAGAAAGACCCGAAAAAAATGTATTTAAAATGTACTTTGCGCTCATTTAAAAAAAAATTGTTCTTCATTGTTGATCTCAGTAGAATTTCCGATTTGATGGGGACCGTTGGTCTTTTCTCAAAAATGTAAAAATACATGTACTGTAGTCTGAGCCCACAGATTTATTACAATACAAAATTCACCCCTAAGATCCTACTCTGAAGGTCAATATTCGTTTAAGATCCCGCATTTCATATCATAATTTACCGAACAACAACCCGGGCGGGTACAGCCGATCAACCAAAAGTGAAAATCTGTGATAAAATTGAAATACCCATTGTGTCACAGATCAACCAATCTCGTGTCGGGTATGTAATCACATCTGCGTTGTATGTAAGTCTCGATGAAAAGGTACAATGCTTGCCTCAGACGGGATCACACCGAGGCGTGAACTCACGGACGCGTTTGTTTCCCTAAACTTCGCACTTGCTTCTGAGCTCTCTACCTAAACTTATATCACACGCTGGGTGGGTAGTGGGTAGGGCCTATTGTTCGAGGCGGGATCACATCGAACTGTGAACTCTTCCCCGACCATTGCAACAGTTGTCTCTGCTCTACTCCCGAATTTGCGAGACTGACTGGATTTTAATTGGTGTGGTCACAACGTAAAGGTGCGTAACGACAAAGGCGGGGGAACTAGGTAGAGTCAGAGATGGAAAGCTATCATGAACAAATTACTAAATTGTCATGTATTGTCCCCCTGAAAGCTGTAAATTTTGGACATGTGAAGGGGATGGGCAAATGGATAAGTGTAGATATCTTGAGACTCACGATATGATAATAAGTGAAAATAGCATGCCTTATTCCTCAGTGATTGGTCATCCAGGTTGGCCACTGTTTGCTCCTCGTATGTCATAAACCCACCCAGGGGTCACGTTAGTTCATTTTAGAGTGAAGGGAGACCATGTTGTTTGCCTGAACCTGAGTCACCATGGATTCTTCACTTGGTGCGTCGGCTAAGATCCCGCATTTTCCTTGCTCCCGAGCACCGGGATCTCAGGAGCTGACTACTGTAGTACCGTTTTAAAAAAAATGTAAATAACCAAATGACTGTTTTTATTTTGAAATGTTTACTGTGTAATTGTAGATACTTCAACCGTTCTGACTTGCAACGTAAAACCAAGACATGCAGCGTTCTCATTTTGCTTCTTTTTAGACTTTGCCGACAATTTTTTGGTCATAGTCTTTGAGTCTGGCTGGTGCTCTGGTGTGGTTTGCTCCTTCTTTCCTATCTATATAATCAAACATATATCATCCTGATCTTTCCTTCTTTTTTATGTTTATTACTCTTGTAGAGGGTGCGGTGGCGGAGAGGTTAGTGCGCTCGTCTCCGAAGCGGAAAGTCCGGGTTCGAGCCTCGTTTCGGACACGGATTTTTTTCACCCCCTCCTGCCTACCCAACAGTAATGGGTACCTGACTTCGAGTTGGGGAAGTAAAGGCGTCGTGGAAAGGAACTGGCCACCCTACCACACTATGTCGAAGGCCCAGGAAGTTGTCTTACTTACAAGGCATTCCCCAATGTCCGGATCGCATGCGGGAACAACTTTATTGTAACATCTCTAAACTTCGGCACTTATATGACCTTATTGTGTTGTAAGTGCCGCAAAACCTTTAGTAAAACTACAGTGTTGTTTCCTCTTAAAGAAGGCAGTTTCAGAGGCCTTCCGGTGGATGGAAAGTACATGTACCGGTACCGGTAGTCAACATATTGTCTCTATACTCTATGTGTGCATGTACGTTACAGCACCGTGCGAGTCTATGCGTGTGTATCACATTTACGTGATTCATTTTCTGTGTGAGATTATTCTGTTTATTGAACCATAGAGACGACCATCGGTGTCAATAACCGGGCCTGGAAGCTGGCTTTAATAAATCCCCATCAACACCACACCTTCAGATCCCATTTTGTTGAGTGCGTAATGACGAAAGCGCATACAAAGGAAAGGGAGCGAAGCGATCTTTAGAATTGCTGATGAATATAAATCTTGATCGTTTCCCTTGGTATGTTTCAAGTTTGAGAAATTGAATTATTACAAGTAAGCTTTTCTTTCTATATTATAAATACTTTTTAAAAATGTCAGCAAGTTCACTCTTTTTGGCCAGCGCCCCCCCCCCCCCCCCCTTATTCCACGGAATATTGATATTCTCTCTACATTTATGAGAACTACGATATTTTGGGTTTTTAGAAGAAGCAAGCATCACCTTAAAGCGTTTGCTAACGTCCGAATGGTGGTAAATTCTTAACCCCTCCTCCTCCTCCTCCTCCTCTTCCTCCTCCTCTTCCTCCTCCTCCTCCTCCTCCCCCTCCTCCTCCTCCTCCTCCTCCTCCTCATCCTCTCCATTTCGTTCTTCATTTTTTTCCCTTCTCTACTTATTCTCAACCCCATCCCTGTCCTCCCTTCTCTCATTTTCATTCTTTTCCCCCTCGTCTTCTCTTATGTTTTGATGTTCCTTCGTGGGTGGTTTGAGGGTGTTCTGGTGTGGTGTGCCCCTTGTTCCTTTTCTCTCCTTCTATCAAACCTCTATCGTACTTGTGCCTTCTCCTTTTTTGTGCTTGTTTCTCTCTAGTAATACCTCTAATCTTCGGGACTTATATTATAGGCTAACTGCATTGCAAGTGCCGTGAAACGTTTACTAAAACAAATAGAAAAAAGAAGTCATTTTTTACTCTTTTGTCAATTCGACGCCTCCCAATCGCCTTTTCTCTCTTCTTTCTCTCTAAACAATTTTGTACTATCATAATATAATAAATATAATATGCCTCTTCCTTCCTCTTTGATTTGTTTCCTTACGTGTATTACTCTCCGCTTTTGTACACACTCGCTCGACAGCTCGTGCACGTGCATGCACACGATAAAGCGGAGGGAAACGTAAAGATGGATTCCCTCTTCGACCTCAGTGACCTATGTTGTATCTTTCACTGCTCCATGATATTCCCTCCCTCCTTAGTTACGTAGCAAGGTAATTTCTTGAGTAATGCGGGCACAGAACCATACTCTCCCCACATCTCCCCAGCCCTTCCCCGATTCCCGTTTTGTGCTTGTTTGTCTGTTTCTCTCTGTAGCTCGGTGGTTGGTATCATGCTGAGCTTCAGAACAATTAGGAGGGAGAGGCGTTTCTTGTATACAAAAAGTAGCACCCTTTGAAGAAACAAAAGAAATAATCTTATTCTTCATAAGATGTCATTATTGCATATAAATTGCAGAGGACGCACACAATCTTTGCTTGTAGTTAGTCATGCCCAAGGGATGCCACCATTCTTAGCTTGATACACATTTCATTTCGACTCTTTATATCGAACGATTATATTTGCAAACCATACAGGACATTTCTTTTTGAAAATTAGATCCGAAGACACAGGAAGATGTTCGGTAACTTCCCAACATTGTTTACAGTATATATACATGTAATAGCTTTTTGTTCTTCGTTGTCTTTTTCTCGATCACATCACACTAAGACTTGAAACCCGATATCTATCACACACTGAGCCATCCTGCTCAGTTCTTCTGTCGTCAGCACAGCTTCTTCAGTAGTGTCAACGGGGTTGGCCACGTTTTCAGTCTCAGAGTCCCGTGTCTTGCACAGTTGGAGGATGTGTTCCACAGTTTGGTTCGCTTCTCCTTACTAATATTTTTGTGATTGTACTAGTTTAGCTTAAGCTTATTTAATTGGTTTTAGTAAGAGTTTTGCGGCAAAAAAACAACACAATAAGGTCTGAGGTCACATAAATACCGAAGATTAGTGGCGTTAAAGAAACAAAGTTAGAAAAAAAATAAAGAAAAATAAAAACGATTGATGTTTTAAAGGAAAGAAAGAGCAAGCCACACCAGAGCACCCGCCAACTACTCACATTACACTCGTTTAAAACACCTGGACAAGTGTTGTCTGAATCTTGTATTTTGTGTTCTTAGTCTGAAGATTTTTTTTCTGAGAGATACCATAGGCTATTTGAACGTCGTTAATGTTATTAAGTCAATGTACATACAAGTATTATACGGGGAATCCGATTAAAAAACAACAACGGGATGATTCTTTTTGTCGGCTGAATGTCGTTACTTGTACTTGTAAACAAGAGGATCCAACTAAGCAGAAGATTATGGTTGTGTTCCCTTGCTACCCCCAATACATAACATAATAATTAATTATAGGAACATTTTAAATTTAGTATCAATTGTTAGCTACAGTTGCTGATGGTTAGGCAAATGCTTGAAATCACGCTCCAAAAAATATTAAAAGCTACGATCTTACCTTTTGCCGAGATGAGACACTCGTTTTTTGCCCAATGACGGGGAAATTCAGTCAAGGGAACTAATCTTCAGCATTACTTTAAAAAGATAGTAACGTCAGTGTTGCCTCCCCGTGTACTAAATTCGAGAAGACTTCGGCTTGTTAACAAATTATTATTACATAATGTATTGATCTGTATTTCAAAATTAAACTTTAATTTTGTTCTCTAGTATCTGGTGCTAAGTGCTGCTTTATTGTTTCGCCCTCAGCTTAACTGCTCGGCGAAAACATATTTTAATTTTGAAGCTGTCCACTTTTTCCTTTACCTCGCTGCCTTCTCTTCCCCCCCTCCCCCCCCTGTCTCTTTAGCTCTCGCCCTCTCTCCCTTTTCTTCTCATTTTCATATAAATACCATTGGTTGTTTTAAAATTGTTCATGTATTTTTAGGCCAGACCTAGGCACAATTGAATTAACACGGAACGGGAATAATCCCGCCCAGATCATACAAACGTAAGAAAGTATCAATTGGCACTAGCACATACACATTGAGACATTTTACAAGATGCCTCTTGGGGCAAATAACAAGAAAAACTTTTTCGGCTGTTAGACACCCCTG
>NW_004797383.1:1261623-1262780 GCF_000002075.1 Aplysia californica | reverse complement strand
ATAATCAAAGGTTTTAAAGACTCTTCACGTGGGTGGTTGGCGGGTGCTCTGGTGTGGTTTGCTTCTTCTTTCCTATGAAATATCTATCGTCCTTATCTCCCCTTCCACTTAAAAATTGTTTTTTTTACTCTCTTGTAACACATCTAATCTTCTGGCGCTCGTATGACCTTATACAGTTGCGAGCGCCGTAAAACCTCTACTAAAACTAACTAAAACGACTCTTCACTTTTTTCAGTCGTAGATTTTTTTAGCTAGCATCATCGCCGAGGAAAAAACAAAGCAAAACGAAAACAACTCCAAACAAACGAACTAACAAACAAATCATACAAACTGTAAAAATCCAAAACAACAACAACAAAACCACACAAAAACCCCCCAAAGAAAGAACAACCCACAAACCCAGCAACATTTATCCAACTAGATTCATCGGTGGAAAAAAATCTCATGTTGAGTTTGTTTGTTTTGGTAAGTGTCTTACGGCGCTCGCAACTGCATACGGTCATGTGAGCGTGCAGGACACTCCTAATACTTTTAGTAGGTAGGAAATTTTGAATTTTGCCCGGGTGGTGGCCGAATCCTACTCTTATCGATTTTAGACCCCCATGGGATCTTTAACGTGCGCAACTTGCACACGGGCCTTCCGAGATAATTCGCCCTTGTCCGAGAAGGCTAGAGATCTTTCCTACCAGAAGATCAGGGGTGTGGCAGAAAGACAGCTGTAAGAAGGAGTCAAGGAGTTGCAGTAGAAAGGCTGCAGAAAGAGTCAGGAGCCCAGAGGAGGGGGCTAAGGAGGTGAGGGGGTGGGGGCAGAAAGAGGAGACGAAAGCAGACTACATAATATTGCTAGAGAGCAGGAAAGGAGGTGAAAGGAGACAATTTTAGAAAAGAAAATGTTTTCGGTCGCTACACGGTTTCGAACCTTGGACCTTTGAATGAGAGGCCAACACCTTAACCTCTAGGCCACGAGAGCCCCCTCATGTTGAGTACCATTTTAAAATGCATGTATTCATAAAATCATGAACACGATGACAGGTGGAAGAAACACTAAATAAAGAAAGTATATGTATTAACAGAAACTTGACGAAACGAGAACGTAGTACGCACCTGACTTCTGTAACTTATTTGCCTCCGGTGAAGCTTTAAGTGTTTAAGGTCAC
>NW_004797383.1:1259193-1261523 GCF_000002075.1 Aplysia californica | reverse complement strand
CTTGTTGGGACTGTCAAAGAATTTAAGGCTTTATGGATTGACATTTACATTTCAGTGGGTACTACATTGCACTGGTGCGGGGGCGCGGAGGGCATGCACATATAAGGGACATGAGAAACACACACCTACACACACACGCGCGAGCGCGCGCATGCACACCACGTTTGGCTCACCAAAATGCTCAACTAGTTTGGTGGCCGTAATAATAATACATGAATTCTGCTTTTTCTTTGTGTACGGTCAAACGGAATACATGTACGTGATTCTTTACTTTTCTTTCTTTCTTCATCTGTCAATTTTAGTCACTTACTATCAGATTCTTTTAGCAGTTCTAGAGTTACAACAGTATCAAAGGAGTATGTTTCTAAAGATGTATCATTTAAAGAATCCTTTCAGAAGAATCTGTGTTTTCCTTTTTTATTATCAAAAGACCTCTTTCCACTTTCTCCTGATAACCCTTCCCCTCTGTTTTTCTTTTTTTCTACAAAAAGAAAGATAAAGCAATCTACAAACGAAACGAAATTTGATTAAACATTGTGGCCAAAACCACTGCGACATAGACTGAACTGAAATATTTATGGGAATATAAGTGAAAGTTTGCAAATTAGGTGGGTTAAAAAAAATGTATGTTTTACTGAATCAGCAGCTTCCACAGTAATAATTGGCGCTGTACCGATAAATCTTAATGTTTACATGTATTTAGCAGGGATTTGAACTGGCAAAATCAGAGACGTATCAGTAAAAGTAAGAAACCCCGATCAAAATAACAACATCTCCGCCATTCCCCCTCACCCACTCCCCACCCCCCTAAAAAAAGTTTTTAAAAACGCCCTACCGTCAAATTATTCACGAAAGTATTGTTTCTTTTCACTTCCTTTTTAGAAAACCTTAATAACAATTCGGTGTATAAACAGGCTTTTCTCTCTTATTCACTGTTACGTTAGATTCTCATTCCGCTTAGTTGTTAAATGTAATTCCACTTCAAATCCTCAAGTTCTAAATCTTATACAGTCGAACCCGTGTAAGATGGAATCAAAAAGGAGCCAGGAAAAAATTCCATCTTAGATATAATATTCCGTCTTATACAAAAGGATTTAGGGTGAGATGGAAGGGGGGGGGGGGGTCAAAGGCCCAGCCATGAGTGGGATCAAGGGTCGCTTGTCTGGTCAGCAAGCAGTGGTCAAAACTTCACACGTCTCAAGTGCTATCCTATCGTCTCTGACAATGGCATGCGTCAGTCCTACTTAGCCATTGTCACAAGTGCTTGTATTTTTATGGAACCACTGTTTGACCTATTAAAAAAACAGAAACGTTTGAATGTCTCCTAATCTCCTTTGCTTCCACCCTTAGCCCCACCCACCGGTGCAATAAGCCCAGCCAACCAATGCCACCCCTCCCGTGGGATTCGAGGAACTCTTTTCTTGGCTGGCCGTACGATCAGAGCGGCAGGCATTGGTCAAACCAATTTCACACCTCTGGCCTCTTGCTATCAATAAACGTTACGTGCTGGAGCGCCACTCGAACACTTTCACAGACACTGGTGAGATTTCATACCCACACTACCTTGATCCCTCCTCGCCTGACAGCATGGTGTACAAGTTAGAGCCGATGGAACATGTAGTTTTGTTTCAAATTCAAATCTGCAAAGCATTTCCCCTCTTTGACAGTTAAAAAAAAGGCCACCTCTATTCTCACCCGGAGTGAGAATAGTGCAGGCGAGTCTTGTGGCTATTCTCACCCGGTGCGCGTTCACCAAATTTTGCATTCACCCTAAACCACAGAATTCTACACTGTGATAGCAGAAAAATTGTAGAATTCTGTGCCGTGAACAAACGTTCCATTACAACTGTAGCCTACTAAAAGCGTACAATTTTGTCTGTGAGCAGTGGAGAGAGAGAGAGAAAGAGAGAGAGGAGTAGCGCGAGAATTTCCGGGCAAAACAAAATGGCGACCCGCGTAGTTCGGCTCGATTCGAAAAGTTAAATAGCCGTAGCATCTTTGTAGACAACCAAATTAATTTACTTTTGTGTTTTAACATCATTTTTAAACTTTGTTTTGGTCAATTTGATCGTCCACACCGATAGACAGTATTCAGAAAGAGACACACACAGAGAGAGAGAGAGAGAGAGAGAAGAGGGGAGGAGTTGATCTTGCGAGAACTTCCGGGCGGGTGAGAATAGCCACTTAAAAAAAAAGCACCCTGAAGAGACGGAATTTCTTTTTCCGTTTCAGCGTTAGACAGGTTTCCGTTTTATAGAGATAATTATATTTTAGGAATTTGTCAAAGGGGTGTGTGTGTGGGGTGGGGTGGGGTGGGGGGACTCCGTAAC
>NW_004797383.1:1254513-1259056 GCF_000002075.1 Aplysia californica | reverse complement strand
GTGTGGGTGTGTGTGTGTGATTTTTCTCTCTTTGTCTGTCTTAGCCCCTTCGCTGTTCCTCCATTTTCACCTTTCTCACCCCTCCCATCCCCCTCTCCCCCTTTCTTGCTCCCCTCCTCTCTCTCTCTCTCAGTCATTCTTTCGTGGTGTGCGCAACGAAGTGCTCACATATATGCGAGTTCGTGCCACGCAGGCGCGCGCTTGTGAGTGTGTTTATGTGTTTGCGTTTGCCTGTGTGTGTTTACATTCATTTGTGTTTATGTGTGTACGTATCTGATTGTGTGTGAGTGTGTGTGCGTGTGTGTGTATTTGTTTGTTTATGTGTGTGTGTGTGGGGGGGGGGGGGATTATGAGGATCATACACCTTTATATTTGTAATGTCTTGATGTACTCGTACTAAAGGCTTTTGAAAGAGAGAAAAGATAACAAAAAGCTTTTCCAAAACAAAATCGCCTAAGCTTAAAAGATTGACTTAGTCCTAGACGGAAACAATTAGAAATATGCTATAGAGTTCTACGCTTATGTGAACAATAATAATGCAATCACTAAACTGTCGACACAGATAATAAATAATAAATTAAAACAGTAAGAGTAATATTTCCCCAGGATCATCTTTGGTCCTTCATCTCCCCCCTACAGTTCTTCTGAAGATTTTTTCCTCCTTGGCTCCAGTGGTCGGGGGGATAGTGGGCTCAAGCTCACAAACATTGAAGCAATGTCAAGCGATGTCGGTGGCACGGCTTTTAGGGGACTGGTCTCCCGGGAATCTGGCCTTTAACAAGACACCACAACCCAAGCTAAAGCCTGCATTGATGTGCTACTGTGCGTTATGTGGCGTTGATATGATCTCTCAGAATTTGTTTTATGTATGCATTGTACAGTGGTATAGATGTCATTGCAGCTTTAACTTATCTACAGGGGAATCAATAAAAGTTGTACTTTGGTGACGTATGTAGAAAGTATTGTTCAGTCCCAGTCTGTCTCCCCTGAAAAATGTTCCAACAAATAGATTTGGCATTGGTACTACAGAAGAGTTAAAAAATATAACAGCGTAACAGTAAACGAAGACAACAAAGTATTGTTGTGGAACGGGCCTTCGATAGACCTAAGCCCTTATTGAAAGAAAACAGAAGCACATAATAATAATAATAATAATAATAATAATAATAATAATAATAATAATAATAATAATAACAACAACAACAACAGCAACAACCACAACGACGACGACGACGACGACAACAAATATTCATTAATATCAGAACGTTCGACAAAACACGCGTGCAGTTAAAAAAACAACCATGACCTTGTATCTCCGATAACCAGTTTCACAGAGTTTCGGCATTTATCAATAATGAAATTTCTACCCCTTCTCATTTTTTGCTTTTCAGAGCAGAGGGTCATGGGAGGCCAAGGGTCAATGTGACATGAGGACAGACATAGCAATAAATTAATGAGCGCAGATAGAAGATGTTAAAAATAGCGCGGTCTCTGAGGCTATCGCAGAATCTGTAGCCGGGATATCTTGGAGAGGAAAACGCCTGTCAGATACAAGGAGTGACAATTGTGCACGTCCCGAGACTGGCAGGGAGGAACTGATACGGCCTGTGTATAGGCACAGGGCCAATTCATGTGTCGATTTATGTTTATTTTGACAAGGAAAGAAGCGATGGGTTATTTAAGGGTTGAGATCAACATCAAATTTTCACCAACTTGATGCATGTTGTAAAGAAAATGCACACGATCCTTTCCCCATTTTTGTCTTTCTGCTGGCAGACACTTCGCTCGTGTACTTGCAAAATAAATTTGAGATTATCATAACAGAGAGAAGAAAAAAACACAAATCTAGATGTTCTGTTTGATCAAATAGATACTGCTTTCAGACTGTTATACCAGAGAGATCTGAGTGAGAGATGGAAGGAGAATTGGGGTGAATGTCGTCTTCGCTCAAAGAAATTTCGTTTCATTCTGTCCGTGAATGAAGGCAGTCATTCATACATGGCAAAAGACCATCGCACTAGAGAGATTTGAGTAAGAGATGGAAGATCGGCCGTTAGGGCATTGGAATTGAAAACGAGGCATCTTTAGGGTTAAAATAAAGCGGGGACAAAAAGACGTGTCTTCTCAACGCAAGGCGCAAGCCAATAACGACAATGACGATAGCAAGTACGACAAGAATATTATATACGAAAAGGGGCAATTAATTTTTTAAAAATAAATCAGCCACGACTAAAATTAGACAGCAGCGACTGACGAGCGTTGGTTCTTAAGACGTTAGTCGAAAAGGTTTCATTAATTTAAATATTGGGACTACAACCGCCAAACTCTTCCTCATTTCTTAACACCAACGACTCGACTTTCTCAAGGGGTTGTATTCTATCCTGCTTCATTACATCCATCCCTCCTGTTCTCTGAATTAGCCAATGAGAAGCCGCGATGCCGAGAGAACACCCCCAGTGCGCAGGTGAGGAACGAGGGAAAATCATTATTGGAGACTAAGAGAGAAACGAAACAAAACGAAAAAATTGGACGTGCGTTGCAAGAAGCAGGTTGATAAAGCTGTTCGGAGAGTTCGGGAATTGGGGTGAGTGTCGTCTTCGCTCAAGGAATTATTTCGTTCCACTTTGTCCGTGAATGAATGTAGTCATTCATACATGGCAACAGTGATGCAACAGTCAGAGGGTATTGTGCCTTCGAAATGTGGGACAAGTTCTTGACCAGTAAGTGCACACAATTATTTTAAACATAAAACTTATCATTTCTTGAAACCAAAAGATTTTGGAGCAATGTGAAATGTGCATATGAGACACTCACGAACGAAAATCATACATTCTTTTTTTATATCGAGCGTTCTAGCTTTTTATAGCTGTATCAAAGATCATCCGGTTACGTAGGCGTTAGACAAGCCGTGCATTTTGTTGGAAGATACAAAAATTCAAGAAAACTAGACATAAACAGCAAAAAAGGTCACAACAAAAGAAGCAAAAATCTACAGTAAAACAACAGAAGCAAATGTTGCGTAAACAAGAACAACATGGTAGAGAGGGCAACAAAGGAAGCCCATCCAACAATAACAAAGCAACAATAAATATACAGACTGCGCCAAGCCACAGTCAGTCAAGAGTTGCATACACACAAATATTATATTATTATGAGTAGAATTATTTCTAATAGAAACCTTCGATTAAGATATGGATTTGAAGCTGACTAGTAGCCGTTTTCTCAGCACTCGTTCAGAGGAAAGGTTTTAATGTACATGTAATTCATTTCTTCCTGTCGGAGAAAGACAATAATGGTTGGATTGGTTTCAGAATAACCTTAACTGAGTTTCCAAGTAAATAGTGAACTGACGTCAACAAACATGTTCAAGGAATCAGGAAATAGGTCCAGCATGGCTTCTTTTTATCTTTTTGGAAAAAGGTATGTGTGTGTGTGGGTGGGGGGGGGTATTTTGATTGTTAATTCGTTTATGCGAATCTGGTCATTCACCTTTGTTCCCTGATAGTGTATTCTTAGGCAGTTTCCTCAGCATCATAATAAATGTAAAGTGCGTGCTCGCCGGAAACCTGCTACGAGAATAGGTATCTTGTTCTTTTTGCATGTTGACACAGAACACACTTTTTACAAGCACAAGCATTTCTAAAAGGTAAAAGCGCGGAGTGCGCAACAGTACAAGAAGCTCACAAAGGACATGCTTGTATATTGTAATTATAAAAATAGGAAGTAGTACTGCAAATAACCTGCAATAAGGTCTCAACTACGTAAACAACGACAAGGTCGCATGATTTCAATCGTTTGTTTTCCTTGAAGTTTTATGTCCTTGCTGAAACCAGGAAAAGTTAATTTGAAGACAGGGGGCTTGGGTCTCTAAGTGGGACTCGTGTCGAGAAAACATGTTTTAGTAGTAGAAAAGGTGAAAAAACCCTGCTTCTATTAGATCTAGAATTTTAACCTTCAACAAACGTGAATCAGTTCGCAAACTGAGGATTCCCTAGCCAGTTCAGTACTTAACAATACAGACGTTACTGTGCGATTTTAACAACCTAAGAGACTTTGGGAAAATACATGTGTGGTATTGTATATGATGTATAAAAAGTATTACGCTTCGCAAGCAGACGGGCGAACCACGACTGACAGCGCCCGAGTGGAATCATAACGCCAGTACATGTAGGCCTACATCTTTTTGCTGAGAATCTTCCCCGTTTTCCTTGAGTGGTGGCGTTGAAAATGAGCGTAGCGCCAAGCATTTTCGCTAGCCGCTAGCCTGTTACCTACGTCCCGACCTGACTGGGCTGACCCGCGAGCAAAGCGGTTAGGTATAGTGCAGAACTAATCTAACCTCTTTGCTCGCCTGTCAACAATCTGACACGAGTACAGAATGTTTTTATATGACCATGTCCGGTCAAATTCCTGTCTTTCTTTTTTCTTCTTGCCCGTACTCTCGTGACCCCTGGCTCTGTCTGTCTGTCTGTCTGTCTGTCTGTCTGTCTGTCTGTCTGTCTGTCTGTCTGTCTGTCTGTCTGTCTGTCTGTCTGTCAGTCTG
>NW_004797383.1:1234887-1253493 GCF_000002075.1 Aplysia californica | reverse complement strand
AAGGTTCACATGCTCCTGGACAAAAACCCGGCCAGGAATGACCCATGAAAGCGTTTCCAACATGGAATTGACTCTATATAAACATGACAAATCGTGGCAAGTGTGCCATGATTATGACCGCCATTATTCCACGTCATGCAGCCTAGCACACATGCTGCACGCCAGTTGGAGTCATTCTATTTGACGCGCTTTCCTCAACGTTAATTGATTATGTCTATCGTTAGGATCTTCTCTTCTATTACAAAGTAAGGAATTTATGAAAAGAAGGGAGGTTTTGTCTGTCTTTGTAATCGCATTGTACGAACATGTTTTTCTTTGTTGGGCTGTTGCAGAAGAAATCGCGTACCTCTCCTTTGGATGTGGTTTCAGCTGGTTAGCTTTACAGTGCCACAAAAGTTAACCTCCTTTGTACAAACTGCAGCAAAGTTGGAATTCTTTACAATAAATTGTAAGCATGCAGCTTATTTGGCTAGGGAGAACAGTTTCAGCCGGTGCCTGTTTCAGTGTTTTATTCTATACGCGGCTTCCCTTGCCAAAATACTAAACAGATGCAAAGAGTATGTCTTCTGCTTTAACTGTACTTTTGCAAGGTTACTAGGGTATGCCCTGGATGCTCTCAGCAAAGTCTGCATTAGCTGCTTCTGCAAGATCAAATGGGCAACTCTGTTTTCATAGGATTTTCCCAAATATTTGCGATGTTGATACAAAACGGAGAGAGTGGCTGGATCAAAAGGAAAAAGGGGCAGGGGGGCGAGGTAGTGGGAGATATTAAACACAAATAAGTCTAAAATCACGCGAAATTTATTCTGATAAGATAGAGAACTCTGTTACAAAAGCAGAGAAACAGACACATTTAGGCCAACATGTTATATTCGTTCACCCCAATAAACATGTCATAAGGCAGTGTCTGCACAAGATGGATATTGCGCAGTTACTGTCAGCCATTCCCGTCACCAGTAGGAATGCTGCCATTGGGTGCAAGTATCGGTTGTATGCGATACATCTACCCTTCAGAAGGTGGGAAATTATAAAAAGGTATGCCATTTTATCAGCTTCGTCACAGTGCGCCATGAAATTATCTTAACATGTGTTAGAGATAGCTCGTATTATAATTTCTCGCCCGCTACATGCATTGATATAACTATAGAGTGCCAGTACAGACATTGCATCCTCACAACAGACGATCGTGGTTGTGGTTAATTTTGCATTTGAGTCACGACACGGTGGAATCAAACGCTCGTCAAGTTTTGGGCATATGGAGTTATTGGTATCATTTTAAAGCTTATTCATTTCTTTTGTTTAGGATTTTAAAATACCCATCTTTCTTGAACAGAAGTCAAACTATTTACAGCTTAAGGAGGAGGGGATCGCCTGGTGTCGGAGGGAAAAATTAAAGAAAAAAAAAAGGCCGCCGAAGTTTGGTGACTTCCAAAGCTTGGGTGTCCAGAAAAACTACACATTTACGTTTTGCCTTTGATCAACGTTCCAAGTAAAATCAGCCTGAAATGTGTTTTATATAGACATAACAAGACAAACAAACAAACAAACAAACAAACAAACAAACAAACAAACAAACAAAAGCCATCGTTAAAATTTGCCCAACCGGCGGGAAATGTCGATTTCTTCGATTTTATTGTTTTGATTAGTGCCCGATTTCACCTGGATGCAACACATTTTATACTAGCTGAGTCCCCTTTCGATGAAAGGAATGATCGGTGCATTAACATCACCTGAAAGTCATTGGCCTACTGGAATGGAGCAATAACTCTTGAGAGATGCAAAAAATTAGAAGTTCTAGATCTATACTCTCGGAACAAAATGCGCCTCGCGAAATATCACTTCCGGCACTTCCGCTGTGAAGGACAGCTACGCAGATTTGTTTAGGTCTCAGTGGAATAATCACTAAAGCAAAAGAAGGACGGGAACTTTTTGTCAAATATATTTTTCTAAATTCAGGAAATGAATAAATAAAAAAATCGGCTCTGTCATGGGGACCTATCTATCGTTTTGCAGGTACTTGCCAACTTTCATCTCTGTAGCTGTCGTAGTTTTATTGGAAAAGTGACACATGTTTTTCCAAGATGTCAAATATATAGTAGATTCTATGCACCGATATGATGACACATGTGACTCGATAGGCCAATGCGAGAAAAAAGACAGTTACCATGAGTTCAACGAAAGGATTGATGATGTATTCTGCTGCGTTATTTCGAACTGTAAGCAATGTACTTGCTTAAAAACTTAAAAACAGTGGGGTTTTAGGATTACCATCGAGAGGGGAAAATGTACTTTGACTCAATGTTAACGAAATTGTCCACGCCGTCCATGGGCCGTAATCACGACGCTTTTCATTTGCTATGTGAATAATGTAACAAAAGTCGTATCTCATGTCTAAAAAGGCATCCTCATCTCCATGTCCGACATATGAGGCATCTATAGCAATCTTTAAGGGGAAAAATCTTTTAAAAAACCACATAAATCTGCCCCCTCTCTCCCAATACACACATACACACCCGGAGTGTGCAGTGGTCAGGTTTCCTTGCCTATAAAAGACTTACAGAGCACCACCAATGTTTCTATCTTCTCATGTTTCATTTGAACTCTCTATTTTGATATTTGATGGGGGAAAGGTGTACAAAGGCTGGGTTAACAACAACAAGTAGAGCTGAAGCACCCCAATACAGTATTCATTGACCCCACACCCTAGATAATCCGAATCAAGTGAAAAAACCCTAAAACATTCAGAAACTGCCAAGAGAAAAAAAATCAGATTTACAACCAGTTTTGTCACTAGCTTCATTCTTTGGAAAAGACTTTGAAAATAGCCTGATATGAGTCTGAATACCATCGCCATCGTTGTATAAGAAATTGACGCTGTTCATGTGCCAGAGTTCGAATATCCTGTAGATCATGCATTATAATAACGGCAATTTTAGCCCAGGTATTCCTGAAATAAGACCAGGTTGAGCTTATTCTTTTCTATAAATAAAAAGAACTCAAACCCGCTCGTTTTTCTGGTTCACTTTCGTATGGCATCGCCCATTTCGTGTCGCTGCTAGGTACTGATGAAGAAGGATAGCTGCCACGATTACTTGCCAACTGTCGTTTTTCACCTTGTGATAAAAGTCGAAAGACATTAGATTGATTGCTAGCGTTCTATGCCTTCACCCATACATTTAATATAATTAGGCGAGCTCTGTCGAGCCAACACCGATGTGAATTTGGATAATTCCGACAGAAACACGGGGATATTAAGCAAAATGTCTTCGATACTTGGGGATTGAATTCACATCCTTTCTGTGCAAAGCGAAGGACCTGATCAGCATATAAAAGACGCTCGTCAGCAAAAAAGGTCATGGCAAAAAATAGTATCAGTAGGAGCTGTTGCGAGTTGTTAACCTGTATCTCACACGCAGATTCCTTGATCATTTCCCCCATTATTTACCTACAGGAAAAACGTTGGAACGAAGACAATACATTAAACTCAGGTTATTCTTTTTACCCTGTCCATTTTTATTAAGAGCGCTTTTATATTTAGCAGTTTCAACAAAATTATGTGCAGCGTTTTGAATTTTAAAGTTATTTGTTAGTGTTAGTGAAAATTCAAAGAGAAATTTTAATGCCATGTGCCCTTCACGTTTTTTAAAACCCCAAACTCAGTTATTTGATACCACGCGACAATAGTATTGCAATGAAGTCGGAGAAGACGAGGGATGACCAACAGTGGTTCACCCTCACACAGGTTAGATTATTTTATCTTCCAGTATCTCAGAGGAGGAGGCAAAGGAGGTGCGGTGGGAACAGAAAGCAGAGACAAAAACAGACAACAGAACATTACTAGACAGAGGGAAAGGGTGTGAAAGGAGAATATTTTAGACTAGAAAATATTCTGTCGTTATCTGGATTCGAACCCAGGACCTATTGAATGAGAGGCGAACACATTAATCTCTAGGCCACGAGAGCCCCTCAAGATGATTTGAATGTACTCGAAGGAGGCTTAAAACAATCACACACATAGCCTCCTATATTTCAATGCACATGTGCATATGTAGGGGAAAAGAAAAATGCATATTTTTTTTTCTTTTGGTTAAACGCAATCCACATATTTCTGTTTGTTAATAATACATGTTTTACACTTTTCACCCATACAAAGTGCATCTGGGCTATATATAATTCTGTAACTGCTTGTATTTATCATCATATTTCGATTTGTAAGTATTTCGTCTATCTCAGCGCAATGCAAGTTAAACAAGTGGAACATGCGCCTTTTCTTTTCCGTCATTCTTTCCCCAATTGCACGCACTTATCAATCATAGGCAGCTCTTCGCACCCAAAACTGCCTGTGAGGCCTACAGAGCACGAAGAGGTGACGAGATAACCCCCCCCCCCCCCACCCACAAATCATCAGTTGTACAAGTAAACAAAATGCCTGGTGCTCCTCTGCCGCCTGCCCGTCAGTGCACTTCCAAAACCTCCGTTGCCTTGCTGCTTTCTGCTTTCGTTCAACGAATAATTCAGCGTTTTTTCGTTCTTGTGCAGTGACATGCTGGGCCGTGGCACACTTTGTACCTTTGAGCAAGTGGAAAAATGTAACATATCCAGACTTCGGACTGTTTGGAGGGTTTACAACACCACCATGAAGTACAAAATCGACGACTGGGTGTGTTGATATTCACAACCTTTCTGTACGCATATGGCACCTTTACTATCACAGCTCACTACAAAGAAGAATGCAGGCACTTGAAATGCGATGCTAATGCCACAAAGTGGGCTTCTACGACAGGGCTGGGCAATCTGTCCAGATTGGAGGCCATTTCGACCGGGATGTATACAGTATACAGCATAGGGCAGCGATTTTTACAACTGCTTACAGTGTGCTAGGTAGCCTAACTTTATTTTTACTAAGAAAATACAGAGTATGTGACAGAATGATTCACATTTTTAAAACCCAGCAAACAGATTTTTCTTTAAATTTTGAACGAAAATTAGGCTTGGCTTTTGTATTTTAATAATTAAATAATTAATGTGATCATTTTTTCTCGAACATTCATGGATTCCCATTTTTTAAAGAATGTTTCCGCCGGCCCTCACGAATTTCCACGAAGAGCCACATTTGGCCCCGGGCCATAATTTGCTCACTGCTGTTCTACATGGGCCGCGTCACAAACGAAGAAGCCCACCAAGACTACCAAGTGAGTAAAGGGAAGATAGGATGATACAGCTACTGTGCAAGATCAAGTACCCTTGCAAAGACCGTTTTGGAAGGAGCAATGGAGGAATGAAGAAATTGAAGCAGACGAGAGAAACAAAAGATAGATAACATAACCAAGTGGATAAGGAAGCCTTCTGCAGAGACTCAGGCCCTTATTCATCACAAACAGAAAATGTAGAACAGTCTAGTACACAGATCTTAAAGGCGGAATCGCAGACACTCTACCCAGGGTTAAGGCCGCACGATAAAAGGAGAAGAATAAACTTACTTCATTTTACGATGCGTGTTCCCTTTCGATCCACTCTATACTTTGTTCTCCCTAATTTGATATTGTAGCACTGTGACTTGGCGTCTTAGATCTCCCCCCCCCTCCCAACCCCCAAGCTCTCTACGTCATACATCTTGCTTCTTTTATTTTCTGACAATTTTGTACTAGATTCTAATTGTTAATGATTGTTTCCTTTTTTGTCCTATTTGTTCTCAAATTTCAAATGAGCGATCTGCCTTAGTGTGATCTCTGAGTAGACCCGAAGGCCTTTAAGTATAAGGATAATTTTAGCATTGGAAGCCACGTGTGACAGATCCACTCTACGGTTTCAAATTTTAGGCTACTGGGGACATAATTTCGGAAATTATTGCTGGAGAAGTTAAATCAAAAGGAGAAGGAACAATGTGGGGGATGTTTCCGTCTTCAATGACACGTTTAAAGATAGTGATAGGGAAAGAAAGAGAGAACGAGAGAGAGAGGAAGGAGAGAAATCGCAAAGGGGAGGGGAAGGATGGACAGAGACAGACAGACAAACAGACAGACAGACAGACAAACAGACAGACAGACAGACAGACAGACAGACATACAGACAGACAAACAGACAGACAGACAGACAGACAGACAGACAGACAGACAGACAGACATACAAAGAGGGAAGAGGATGAGGGGGAACAGGGAGAAAAGAAAGAAAAGGTAAATAAGGTATGGGGTACATGAGAAAGAGAAGAGGACAGAGATAGTGCGAGAGGGAAGCAAGATGGAGAGAGCGAGAGACAAAGAGAGGCAGACAGACAGATAAACTGAAGGAAAGATAAACACACAGAGAAAGAGAGAGAGAGAGAGAGAGAGAGAGAGAGAGAGAGAGAGAGAGAGAGAGAGAGAGAGAGAACGAAAGAAAGAGAAAACGAGAGAGAGAGAGAGAGAGAGAGAGAGAAAGAGAGAGAGAGAGAGAACGAAAGAAAGAGAAAACGAGAGAGACAGAGAGAGAGAGAGAGAGAGAGAGAGAGAGAGAGAGAGAGAGAGAGAGAGAGAGGGGGGGGAGGAGAGACAAAGAGAATTACAGAGATTGTAATAAAAAAATCTTCACTTGTTAAAGTAGTAAACCTCAGCTGATGCAGTACCGACTTAATTATCCTGCCTGACGTTAGTTTGAAGACCCCCCAATTACAGCGCACGTTATTTAAGAGACAGGACGGATACGCTTCCTCGCGTCTCCCAACAAAAATGAGAACACATCTTAAAAAACACTCTAAGCAACCTAGATTCGCGATCACTTCTACAGGAATTTGAAAGCTTGTTACCCCGCCGCACTTTATGTTTTCTTACATGTGTGGTAACAAAGCACCAACTCTCGTGCCGAGAAATGGCTGTACCAGAATCCCCTCACCCACCTTTTTTTCCAAAAAAAAAAAAAAGAGAAAAGGAAGGTAATTGGGGATGTTTAGATTGATTATGTCTATCACCTACTTACACTCAGATCCGGACAAGAGGGCGATTGGGGACGAGAGGTGAGTGCAAAAAGGATTGTAGAGTAGTTAGAGGATAGAGAGGTTAAGTACACACGGATAGAATGTGGTAAACATGATGTCGCTGTTTGAGAGCAAGCAGACGATTTCCAATATTTGTGGAACTGAATTAAAATTTAGGTTGCAAACGACGTCTTAATAATTACGTTCAGTACTTGCTTGACATCGCTTGGTACATTATTACGACGGTCATTCCTCTCTCACACCTCCTAAAATTATATATTAAAAAAAAAGAAACACAAGGGTAAAAAGAAAAGAGCCCCACTATCGCTAAAAGTGTTGCACCAACAAAACGAAGACATATAAAAGAAATAGACAGCAAGACCAAGACAACAACAGCACCAAACAAACGGAAAACAAAACAAAACAAAAACAAAAAACCCACAACAAAAACAAACAATCAAAAACACCAAGAAGTACGTTGGAGTAAACACCTTCCAAACTCTCCTAATAGAACGACCTAGCCACATTCTCTGGCACCGCACCCCCCCCCCTTCCCCACTTTTCTTTTTCTCCTAGGTAGACAGAAAAAAATCTGCAACGATGGGACAACAAAATAAACAAACAGCAATAGCAACAATCCGCCTCCACCACCAAACAAAATCCAAGCCAAAACAAAACAACCAGAAACCAAGGACATGTAAAAACAACCCCCTCGCCAATATCCCCAAAGCCTCGGAGAGCGTGCACGTCACCTTTGCGTACTTTGATAGCGATAAGAACAAAGGCGTGGGAATGCAAACGACGCATAACACGTAAACAACTTTACCGTCTGACAGTCTCTGATATAACTTTCGCGTTTTGCAATCTCTTGTTTCTTCTGCTGCCCTGAACACCCATAAAAGTGATTGCCGAACGCCTTTGCTTTACGTCATCCCCTGGGCTGTTGACGCGTGCTCGGGTGTGGTCTGCTCCTTATCATGCTTCTTTTCATTGCTATTTCTATCGTAATATCTTTCTGGCGAAATGTGACCCTTATCAAGCTGATCATGTACACTGTGACATCAATTGTCTTTGAAGCACAAAAGGTCATGGAGCCCTACCAATGATTCATGCGAATGCACGAACGAATGGTCTATTAAAACTCCGGATACGACTGCTCTGTATTTGAACCCTGTCTACACACAAAGTGAGCTAACAAAGTTCTGTCATCTATCAATATGGCTCTGACTTGTGGTAAGTGGAAAGGGCTTATCATGCATCATGAGTTGTATTTTTCTTTTTTAATCCGGACCTAGTTGATAATGTTTTCCGTACCTGGCTTATGGGACCATGGGCCTCGATCAAAGACAGCCAGACTGGGTCTGTATAAAAAATTATGGTAGATATTGTATTGTTAAGAGGATGTTTTCGACGCAGCAATTCTATCCGACATTTGAGATGTAACGGTTAGATCTGGGCTTTTTGCCTTCCGCTCAAAATACGTTCGTTGTATTCCCAAGCGGCGAAGATATTCTACCCAGATGCTGAGGCGCATTCCACTGAGTTCAGGATAGACCAGACAAGCAGGGAAGAAGCAGCCCACCTCCCAACTAATCTAAATTGTATTGATAGAGGCGTATGTTTACAAAAAACGAAACAACCACATCCCATGTGACAGTCTCCACTTCTACCTTTCCTTCTAAGCCCACCATCCTCTTCACAGTTTAGTTCATCAAAAGAAACAAGAAAATCAGCAACAAGAAAGAAGCCAAATAACTTATCTGGTTGTTGTTGAGTAGCAAAGTATTGTTTTACAAAGAATAATTAGCACAACAACTGCCACGTTTCGCAAGAAATAATTATATAACCTATAAGGTACAATACTAATGATAAAATAACAATTATGATAATAACGATAATGATAATAATTGATCTAATACAATGCATATCCATGCCCTTACAACATATATCATGAGCTTTAAAATCATTAACATATCGCGCAAAAAAACAAAACAACAACAACAACAACAAAACAACCGAAAACAAAAACAAAACGAAAAACCGACCAGGTAATAATATAAACAGGAGAAGCTAGAGAGCTGGTAAGTAGTCAGCCACTTAAACTAATAGCGAAATTTCTCAATGTGTTATCAACATTTGAATACGTTCTTTGAAGTAGACTCTATATCCCAAAAGTTAGGCAACTGGGCCAAAGAAAAACGCTTGATTGATGGTTTCCTATGATCGTACCTGAAATAGCTCTCCAATATTGCACGTTTCGTTGTGTATTACAAAACATTGACTGTGGTAGAGGAGAGCAAATAGAGGAGAGCAAATAGAGCAGTTGCACGTTGAAAAAAATTAACAGTACGGAAAAGCCCATGGCTCAACTACGTAACAAAAATCATTCTTAATCTTTCGGTCTCGGCTTTTTAAAATCGTGAAATCGTTGTCTGTACCCCACTTCTATATCTATTCAACGGAGTAACGGTAAACTTTGCAAATCTATCATTCTATTTAAATAATGCACTATATCGTTGGGATTATTCTTCCGGAAAAGTAGTATTTACACCGCAATCTGTGGTATCAAGAACTTTCTAAAAACACCCACTGAAATCTCTGCAAAAAGATGTGACATTTACTCACAGTCGACGTAGCGTTTGTGCACCAAGATAAAACCCCATAATTCTAAGGCGCCGTGCATTATCAAGGTCTATTTTTGTCTTTTCCCTACTTCTGCAGCTACGGCGACAGAAGTGACGCAGCCAGCAGACTTCTAAATCACCCGACACAATTCCAAGAGATAGCGAGAGACGTCCTGACATTTCTCCATCAGACGAAACCAGCGAGAAGAGGCTTGAAGGAAGAACAGCAGACACTGGCGGTTTGTCACTCCGGATGAGAAAGTGCTATGCGCCCAGGAATTTTCAGTAAGTTTGCGGCAGTTTTTAATTTGAGCGTCTGGATACATTATTATTATTGATATATAAAACCTATTATAAAGTACAAGATAGCAAAATGTGGGGTAGATTGTCTATCCTTACCTTGTACTCTCTGGAAATGGCACTTTGCGGCAAGCCTTGGGCTACTTAGCAAAAAGTATATCACCAGAGGACAAGTAGGTAGACATATATACACGACAAATACAAAAGTATGGCGTGAGGTAACAGTTCCCATAGACTAAACGCAAACTATTCAGAAAGAGGGACTGATGTATTGATACTCGTCTTCGTTTTTTATAAGTTAAATACAGCCAGTCACAAGTTGGCCTTTTCAGAAAGTAAACGTGAGAGTTCTTTCAACACTTTTAGGATAATTAAGAGGTGGGACCTCTCCTCCGCATTTAACGTCATTCTATAATATATATATAATGGCTGAGACAAATGGGTTAAAAGCTTTAAAAACTCTACAAAAACAAAAAACAAAAAAAAAAGTTTCAGACACCTTGTTGGGGATTCGAACCAGGGCCGCCCACTCTGTAGTACAGCATGATACCCACTGAGCTAAGGGAGCGTCGTTGGCCTTTTCAAAAGTGAATTTACTTTTGAGGAAAAAAGGAGAAGGACATGGAGAAGGAAGAAGGGAAAGACAAGGCACCAGCTTAAACTAAATATTCTTCATGTACGTCTGAGAGAAAATACTATCCCAACGCAAGAGGGACGTACCCCTTACTTGTTTGCAGGGGTCTACTCCTTGCCTCCCCCCCCACCCAATGTCCAGAGAGAGGAGAGGGTTGAACTGAGTTCTAAGTCAAAAGCAACACTTCTTTTATCATAGTTTCCTCTTCCACAGTTGTTAATCAATCTAGATTCTTTAAAAGGCACAACTTACCAACAAATAGCAATATGTAGGAAGCTTTGTAAAACTTTGTAATTCCACCTAAAGCTCAAGATAAGAATTATTGTAGCAAGGTTTCAAGCCTACTCCGTTCTCACTGTTGCTTACTAATGTCTTCTGCCAAGCTGAAGGGCGTTATGAGCTTTAGAAAGAAGCTTGATTTTCAGCAAGCCTGTCATGTGACTACTCAATCGACCCTGTTATGGCACAAAGTAGTTGTGAATGTTTCACACTTTTACATGGTTAGGGAATAGAGAACGTGTCAGGGCCAATCGAATGTTTTGGTAATATAATGTACTTGTTGCATGTACTTGATAAACTCTATTCCATATGGGACCAGATTCCCATAATTTGAGTGCAAGGCTAAAAGCTTATCAATTGCACCAACATGCTGTTCCCCCCCAGGTGTTAAGGTAAGGGGAAGAACTGTCCCCGTTGACAGTTTCCAAAGTTTTGACATTCTTCAGATGTTGGGTTCTGACTTCACTAATTAGTGCACTTAATTTCTAGACTACCGAAAAAAACCCGGAAGTAGTCCCCCCCCCACTCCCCCCTCCCCTTTTTCTTTTTCTGTCTTTTTGAGGGGGGGGGGGTGGTCAGGTTACCGAAACGTGTGTTGAGGCACATGCCACATTGCGTTAGGTCAACATTGTATAATATGCTATAACCGACCAGTCTATTGACAGAAAAGGCATTAAAATAAAATTTTAAAAAGTAAAACCAATCGGTTACTCATACACATCTCTTCTATCTAGGTATGGAGCTCGTTCGAACTCCTCACCACTGGGCCGCCTTCTTGGGGAACAATGGTTTCTCTCTCAACCGTTGTGTGGGAAACGGCAGCTTCGGCGATGTTTACGCCGTGACCAAACTGACCACTGGCTGTGTTTGTGCTGTCAAGCGGCTCGTTGCACGTAGGAAGATATCTGAGGACAGATACACAATGGCTGAAATCCGAGCACTTATTGACCTGCGGCACCCGAACATCATTGGTCTAGAGGAGGTTCTGTTGTGTGATCGGCTAGCGTGTATTGTTATGGAGTACGCCAGAGGGGGGAATCTGGAGCAGTTCACAAGTAAGAAGGGCGGTAGACTGAAAAATTCGTTCATTCGCACGGCGTTTTTACAGATAGTGGCAGCTGTTGAGTTTTGTCATGGGCAGGGTGTGGCCCACAGAGACCTCAACCCTACCAACGTTCTCATCTTCAGCGATCAACTGGTCAAACTGGCGGACTTCGGCCTCTGTGTTCTCTGCGTGGACGCTGACACCGGTTCGGAGATTTTGTGTTCGGACTATTTGGGCCAAGACGCGTATTTAGCCCCCGAGGTTAAACTATACAAGCCATTTTCAGGTAAACCAGCAGATATCTGGAGCCTTGGATGTGTTCTGTACTTTATGCTTTTGGCATCTAACCCTCCAAAAAATGATTCAGAATTGTTGGAGAAGTTTGAAGGACTCCCATGTACTGAGCCAAGTTCAGCCAGTTTCCGACAGCGCTGTATCTTCGTTGTCCGGTCTTTGTGTCAAGCGGAAGTTTCTAAGAGATTAGACATAACAATGATTGGAACTCTGCCCATTTGGGATACTTGAAAAATAAAACCCTACTTTTTCAACGTTACCAACTCCTCTCGCTTATCTAAAGCCCTCATGCATGTATGCATATAGGGTACAGACGAGGGACCACCACTACCGTCTGTTCTAGGACGCTTTTTGAATGGTCAGTTGTTCCAAGAGGCTTGCGCGCTAAGAAATTACCTGAGTGTCTCAACAGACTACAAAAACCATCTAGATAATATATACAAAGGCAGTACCTTTCAGTTTTTTTATGGCAGAAAAACTACAACTTACGTTCCAACTGAGTGAAAAACAAGTTAAATATCTCCTTAGTTTTATTGATTACATTATGATAAACACGTATTATGTTATGTAACTGTTAATAGGAGGTCAAAACAACAAGTTGGAGAATGGAGAGCGAACAAAACTGGGTCGTTTTTACGGGAGAGCTCACTGACTGACTATCCACAAATGTTGATCGTTCATCTCTCAACGCCCTGGGACCACGCGAACAGAGTGCTGCGCCAAGCACAATGAAAGATTTTCCTTCAGCTGTTACGGTGTTCTCCTCAGAAGGCACAGCTTGTACTCATTTGACAGTTGAAAAGTTATATTGTCAAGTTCGATAAACACCCGCTATGCCTGTTCGAGTCACTGAGTAAAACATTTTTCAAAGAATAAGAACAACATCAGCAGACCAATGTTCAAAACCTTCATTTGCAATTGTCTGAATGTCAACTGAATGCAAAATTGGGCATGACTGGTTTCGTCTTCTCACTTCAGGACTCAAAGGCTATACCTTATATTATGTGTACGTGAAAAAAAAGAGAATTGTTGAATAAACGAAAAACCAGAACGGATATTTTGTTATGAAATTTTATCAGCTTCACTTTTCCAATTCAAATTCATTTGTAAATATTACATTGCATTGCCAACGTTGCCATGGAACCAGGGCTGTCGGTGTCAATGAGCTTCACTCGCCACAGTGTGTGCTTCTGACTGCAAGTCTTAATAATATCAATTTGTTAGTGAATGGTTCTATCTGCTGACGCAATGGAGCTGTTGCTGTCATTGTTTTCCCGTTTGTTGTTGTTATTTTTGTTATTGTAGTTGTTTCTGTTGGTCCTGATAAGGGGCTTCTTTGATGTTAAAATTGCTGATTTTGTTTTCTGCAGGTGTGTATTCATTGCTTTCTTTCTTTTACAACATCGAAAATTGAATTTGAACCCAGGATCAGCCCATTAGCGGATTAGTGGATTAGAGTTCTACCCCTGAGCAATGTTTGTACCCTTGTAGAGTAGAGGCCCATGTAGTGCTGTTTGTTATGTAGTTGATTCTGGGAATCCAAGTTCGAGGTCCAAACCTGACTTGGGTCCGAAATTAATTTAGTAAAATCCATGGCTGGAATATTTCGTCTCAGCCTAATTTTCTGGCGGAGTATCTGATGTTCTACTCCCGAAATGACTTACATTATGTCAAATAGAGCGGCTTACAACTAGAATAACAACAATAGTGACGAACAACAACAACAACATTAACATCAACAACAACAACTACAACACAACAACAACAAAAGCGCCAACAAAAGCAACAACAAAAACAACAGCACAGACTGAAGAAGACAAGAGGGTGTGGCATGATTTTGACGCTTTTCTCAACACGAATGTATTATTACTAGCTGGGCCTCCTTTTGATGAAAGGAATGATCTGTGCATTAACATCAACTGAAAGTCTTTGGCCTACTGCCAACTCTGCTGGAATGGAGCAATAAATCTTGAGAGATGCAAAACATTAGAAGGTCTAGATCTATACATATATACTCTCTAAACACAATGTGCCTCGCGAAATATCACTTCCGACATTTCCGCAGCGGAGGACAGCTACGTAGATTTGTTTCGTTTCACAGTGGAATAATCACAAAGGCCGAAGAAGGACGGTAACTTTTTGTCAAATATATTTTTCTAAATTCAGGAAATGAATAAATAAAAAATCGGGCTCGGTCATGGGGACCTATCTATCTTTTTGCAGGTACTTGCCAACTTTCAACTCTGCAGTTTTAAGGAAAAAGTGACAAATATGTTTCCAAGTTGCCAAATATATAATAGATGTATATACTGATTCTCTATTCCGCTTTCGTGGCTGTACACTTCAGAATTTCAAAAGTGTGGAAACAGTGCCGAGACTAGTAAACAGAAACCTCCCTTGTTTACAATGGCGTCTTAGAAGACGGACTTTCCCATGATTAGATCTAAGCGAAACTAATGAAAAACTGAAAATTAAACCACAGTGACTTCAGGTTCCTCAATAAAACTGTGCACCCTTTAAACGATTCAGAACCACCATTAATTTGGTCAAATTCGAAAGTTAAGTTAGGCGGCCAAAGTGACGAACTTTCACAAATATAATATGTAGCGATAGAGATAACGTAGGAAATCGGCACTCTGGATTAGTCCAGGAGAGAACAATGCTTTAAAATCATTAGAAAATAATTGATTTCTATGTTAATGAATGTGCCTCCAGATTCGAGCGTGGGTACATCCCAACACAGCCAAGCTCCAGCTACCAATCCACAACAGAAAAATGAAGTTAAGGTGTAAGAATATTTTCGGATATACAAATCGGTAACACAGACAGGTTCACCATTAGCGAGACAGAGACGCAGCATGCACATAAGTTAAACTGGCGGTGAAAAGGCAGCTGTGAGTTGTTTAGGTTTTCTTCTGCTCTTTCGATCATTCCATCTCGCATTCCCCCTTTCCTTTTTCCTAACCTTTTTTAATTGCTTCCGGAAAATTAAAAAAAACCCCAACATATTCAAAAGCACACAACACCAAACCAAAACAATATCAACCATTTGTACTTTCAAAAACAAAATGGAACAGAATGCTCCAATACAAAGCACATGGACACTTGATCTATATCCCTTTAACAAATAATTATTAGTAAGGTGGCATATAATAATCTATTCCTTCTCTATTGTTATTCTAACAACCAAATTTTGCTCCCTGTACAGTGTGGGTCAAGACCAGTACTCAACAGAGCAAAGAATATGTGCAGAGAAGAGCTTAATTTTCAAAGAATATTTCCTGTTGTTTGTAACGAGTATGGGCTGTTAAAAATGTTTTTCACAAACAAATTTGAAAGATAACTTGTACATGTATCTGTTAAAATCAATGCTGTGTTTGTCCTTTGGTCCTTCTCATTATATATTGCTCACAGTGAGATGGGTCGACTTTTCTATTTGGGATACGAACCAGAAACATCGGTAACAGCACCTGTGGCGCTCCTGGCGTTCGTGCTATAATGGCTTGGCCCGCAGTTGTGGTGGTAAAAACACAAGTTAGATTTTCATTATTGGGTAAGTGAAATTTTTCCATTTGGAAGCTTATCTAAGGTCTTTATTCTGTGTATCTCAGGCAGGACAGGTTACCCTGACAGGCATGGGTCGAAGCTGAGATCTTCTAGAACGATTTAAATTAAGTCTACAGGAGAGTAAACCATTGAGAATAAACATTTATGTTTCTTCATGTCGTATATGTAGCGAGGACTTTTTTGGGGCGGGGTGGGGAAGGGGTATTGCATCCCCTTTCTCAGAAAAAGCTATCTTTTCTCACACACCGGTTCTTTTACAAGAATACTGCTCAGGAAAAGGAGCTAGAACATGCACAGTAAAACCATGTCAAGGTAGAGTGAACTCTTTTCCCAACTTAACTGGTCAGACAGAGCGAAGAGGTAGAGTCAATAAATCAGACAGGCTTGTAAAAATACAGCTAAGGGTAGAACAAAAGTTCATTAAGAAAACGGTTTCAAGATGTAGGAGCGAAACTTTGCCTTGATTTTGACCGGTAGTATCGGTCATTCGTAAGCCTGGCGATCGTTCGTAAAATGTACCCTAAATTTTGGTTGCCGTTATTCACGTACAGACTAAAGAAAATCAGACAAGTGTGCTCCACACTTGTGGGTTTATAGGAAACTTAATAGTAGATTCTTTGTGTTTCTGATAGGGAAACTATTGGAAGCCCTGGGGGAGAGGGAGACATACAGTGGAGCAGGTAAGTGTGGGTTGTTGACCCCACCTCCTTGGCAGTTTCCTCGACTCTGTTTGACCTTCATTTGGTTTAAATACCAATTTCTTACCTTGGTTAATGGGGTACTTGTGCTGTCGGTTAACGTCACGTTACCATGGACCTATAGGAGGCACTGTCTCAGAGAGAGAGAAAGAGAGAGACAGAGAGAGAGAGAGAGAGAGAGAGAGAGAGAGAGAGAGAGAGAGAGAGAGAGAGAGAGAGAGAGGGAGAGTCGTAAAAAAACCCTCTTGAAATCACCTGCGGGGTGGATTTTTATGATGTATGTGTAGGTGCGGGGGGGGGGGGGGGGGTCATTTGCTTGGTTCAAACGTGGCACATAATGATGATAGTACAGGTTTAATGATGAACGCCACGTCACTGCAAGGATGCGACCCACACGACATAATGTTAATGTCCGCCCGAACGATCCAAGAGTTACTCCAACGTGAGGCAGGTTGTGGCGAGCGAGTAGCACCCCGCTGGCAAGGCAAAAAGGTGTGAGGGATGGGGGTGTTGGTGAGCCTCCCTTTAGTGGGAGAGAAGACTAATCACTTACTCACTTACTGACTTACTTACTCCCAACGGATAGTAGACAGTACTGCTATTACATTTTTAATACAAGAAAAAGCAAACAATCTAGTCAGTTTTTCCCCTCCGTCTTACATCTATTAATTTACTGATAGATCTAGTGACAGTAAGAGTTATATTTGTAGAATCTTTCTCGAAATACCATCATTCTCTCTGAGACAGGGGACTGGGAAACGGGAGGCTAGACATATATAAGGAGGAAGAGAAACTTTACTAGCAACGAACTAAAAAGCCCAACACAAGCTGGAAAAGAAGTAAAAAAAGGAAGAGTAATTCAGAACACAAAGTAGTAGTCTATTGACTTCCTCTACCCTCCCCTTGGGGTGTCTCGTTTGTTTTTCTTGCACCGGTTCCAGAGCCTCATCAGCCAAACAGGAATGTGGCAACGTTCATCGTATTGCGGTGCTCGGGAGGATTCTGTTCTCTTTACACACGACTGAAAAGCTTTCCGTTTTGCCTTTTTCTGTGAAAAACAGGAGCGAAAAATTGTAGCGGGTGGGGGATTTAGAGGGGGCGTGGTGGTGGTTAAAAAGCCAAAAGAAAAACAAAAACAACCAATTTGGCAAAACAATAAATCAACACAATCATGCCAATCAAAGCTCAAATACGATCTACCTGAAAACGAGCGCAGGTAGAAGGTTCGAAGAGGGATGTCGAAAAACACGTCCCAAATCTATAAACGCGTTACGAGGACGGCCCAGGCAAAACAGGGGAAGGTAATTTGACGCCAGTACACAGCTTTGGATACGGTTTGCAATGACGATAAGCTGGGAGTTCTTTCAGTGGAACTTCTGGTCTGAATCATTGTTTGTTTGTTTGTTCAAGTTAAAGAGAAGCTTATTGACATGCTAAGAGCAATGTGCTGTTGAGGAAAATGAAGACGGAAAATGAAGACGGATGAGAGAAATAGCAGACTTCCAGATTATCCGAGAGAGCCGCCAGAGGCACATTCTAACCACCCATGATTTCTAACAAGAGAAAATAGGGTAACAGCAGACGGCCCATTGACAGTAAGGGTAAATGTCTCGCTGAATAGTCCATTTCGAGCTTACCTAATCTACAATGTACACAATATGCGGGGGCAACATGGTGGTGGCCATGACGTCGTATCCGCTTGACGAATTGCACTTATCCTAAGAAGGGAGACTTCAATTAAACCCTTACAGATAGCAAATGCAGTTCAAACTAAATTTAGAACAGGTCGATACAAAGAATAGGAGCTAAGTGGGTCGACCAAATGAAGTCCGACACGAAGAGTTAGAAAAAAAAGACCAATTACTACACATATTATCCCACATCTCGATTGTATTTCATAGCTTTAAACTTTTTAGAAGTGATGTTCTTTTCCCATGAAAACAAGGTTAGTTGCCATAGTGGCTTACCTTATACAACATGAGAGAATTAAAAAATAAGTAAATTAATAATTTATGATAACACGAGTTTTCCTTCCAGGGGAGGGAGGGGGAGGGTTGATCTAAATGAGAAAGAAGTTGACGTCACTGCCTTTGTAATTTAAAAAAAATCCGTGATTCAAACTACACTGTATTATTGATAAGTAGAGTAAATTTGCTATACATTATGAAAGAAAGATTGAAGTTGTTATTCCATTACGCACGTAAGCAATCGTCATG
>NW_004797383.1:1232973-1234050 GCF_000002075.1 Aplysia californica | reverse complement strand
AGAGAGAGAGAGAGAGAGAGAGAGAGAGAGAGAGAGACAGAGAGAGAGAGAGAGAGAGAGAGGCAAGGAGATTAGAAAGGCGGCGGTGGAGGCTGACGTTGCCTCCAATCTGTCACATATCGCGAGTGTTTCTTTTCCTTTTCCTTTCAAAGAAAATATGTGAGCCAAAAAAATCCGTTCGTATTTAAAATTATTTTTTGGGGGTCTTTCTAAAAGCCGCAGACAAAAATTGCGGTGAAGATTCAGGTAAACGTAGGAAAAAGCGCCCGAAATATGAAATTCACATGGTTGAATAAGAAAAAAATTAAAAGACTCGTTTATTCTCCAGCTTGACGTGAATGAGCTTACACGCCAGGAACATGAGATTTACTGGACACGTGGAAATTGGAAAAGCTATAAGGCTTGCATAGGACTTGTATTTCATATACCAAGGATGCCTAAGAATTTTTTTTCTCCAGAAACTAGGTCACCCTGTTCTTCCACGAAACGTGTTATTTATTAGCTGAGATCCCTTCTATGACCTAAATTCCGATAATATGCACACAGGAAAATACGTATCTTCGCCTGATGAAGATGATTCTGCTGCTGCTGCTGCTGCTGCTGCTGCTGCTGCTGCTGCTGCTGCTGATGATGATGATGATGATGATGATGATGGCATTACATTTTTCAGTTGTATCCGTAATTGGTAACAGTATTTGAACTTTTAATCACACGATGTGCGTTTTCTTAAAATAAAACTCGTTTTGACTTCAAAACAGTAGATGGATCATGTTCATCATTTAATTTGCCATCTCCCATTCCCCTAAAGCTCCCACGTCCTCCGCCCAACGAAAAACAAATTAATGTTATCCGTTTTGATTCCAGGGAGGGATGAGTGTATGCACTGTGCTTAAATAAATTGGAGATTACACAGCTGAGAAAATACATTTGTAGGCGTGGCAAAGCTTTTGTAGACTGATAGATACGACAGGAGTGAAGTGGTTAGCGCTATAAAACGATCAAATACAATACAGTTACCGTCATAGGAGAATGATGTATACACACACAGAACGAGTTAGGGGAGAGAGAGAGAGAGAG
>NW_004797383.1:1228464-1231347 GCF_000002075.1 Aplysia californica | reverse complement strand
AGAAGAAGAAGAAGAAGAAGAAGAAGAAGAAGAAGAGGAAGAAGACGAGGAAGAAGAAGAAGAAAAAGAAGAACATTGGTCCTGTTTCTACCATGGCCACTTTATAGCACGGGCAGTGCGGATACGTGTAAGATAAATCTAGAATTCTTTACAAGAGCAGCCGAGCCCTGCAGTAGGTACAGTGACCATCACCGTCTGTTTCCTATCTGGTTTTGGACCAAGAAAATGTGTACGTTATGTACGCTGAATGGTGGGTTTTATGACGTGTAATTTTACGTTAACATTGTTGGGGCAACAACGTCCGTTTGGATAGCCCCGTGGAACGAAATGGTATTTGGTCTATTCTCTTGACGTTGGTAATAGCTCCATAACACAACAGCCACCCAGGTTAAACACTTATAACGTCGGGCAAGTCTCTATTTATTCCTCTTCTCTCTCTCTCTCTCTCTCTCTCTCTCCCTCTCTGCGTGTTTACCTGTTTCACTTATTCCACTCGCACAAAAACTCTCTATACAGGATACATGTTAAGAGAAGTCTTTTAATACTCTGCCCAAGCCTTGCTCCTGGATAATATTGTGCCATCTATTTAGTAGTGGCCTAAGCCATGGCAGGGAAATAGTTGCTATAGAACATTAACTTTAGTGTTCTCGATTCCATTGGTTTGGGGAAAGTCTAACAGGACCCTAATAGAAAGGAGCAAAATAGCAGTTGTGGCCGTCGGCACTAGCGGCCTAGCAGTCATCGCTCGCCATAACTTGCGACGTCGTTTGGAGCAGGGGATCCCTAACTGTTGTGCATGAACCTCAAGGGGGTGTATGTGAGTCCATCCCAGGGGGTCATGAGACATTTCAGAAAGTCAGACTAGTGTACATTATTGTGATGTGTGATCCATGCCTGATACAATTTGTGATGATTTAATATTGAAGTTTCGGATATGGCTATGTTGTTATCCTTACAATACTAACAACACTATGATCTCAGTCTGTAACGAAGTCGTATTATGCCTATTATTACAGTATAAATTGGACTCAGACCCCGTCTCGAAAAGTTGGTTTTTAAAAAAAAGACCTCTGGCATCCACAGGGGGTTTGTGGTGGGTAAAGTTAGGAAAAGACTGGTTTAGGGTTTTAGAGCGCATTAAGAATGAAAGGAAAATAAAATAAAAAACGTATAATCTATATGTACGAGTAAACTACACAGTTTTCTGCGTGTCATAGATTTACCCTCGAGTATTCGATCGCTTCTATGCATCCTTCGATCTACCGCGAACTAACCTGCCTCACCCTAATTTTGCTCTCTGAAAATTCCAAAGTTGTTGCTGCTACAATCTTGACTCGGCCATGATCTACAGTTACCTTGGGCTACCAAGCTGAGAACCCAAGATCAACAAATATCCTGTAAAAAGAGCGTTCACTTTCGCGGAGAGCGGAGCGACCACTCGCTGTGTGCGAGGGAACTACTCCCAGTAATAAAATACTTTTATCTATGGGGCTTCATTGAAGCAACACGGTGTAGCTCTTCTTGAAGCGTGCTAGTCTTCCCTTATCTTTTGTTCCTTTTGTTATGACTTGAGCATCTCTATTGCTCGTAAAAATAAAAGAGCAACTATCTCGATGTTGTCGTGCTCGAGAGGGTCGGGCGTACCGTCATCAGAATTATTGTTTTCTTTATGAATATTATTTTCGGCACTGTTGCCCTTCTTTTAAATAAATTTTAATACATTCACCCCTGCAACCTCTTACAGTGTACACAGTTGGCGAATCGACTTTAAAACCGTCGACCTCATCGATACACATTTGCATTTTGAAAACTGGTATGTGTTACTGTTTTGTTGCTTTGAGCTTTACGACACAATTAAAGTACGAAGCGATAGGGACTTGTGTTTGGCAGGTTAATAAACGAACAGTCATCTTGCGACATGAGAGCTTAGTAGGTAAAAAAAAATAATCAGAATTATTGTGTAGAGGACCATGGCTCAAATACCTAAGGGGCATTCTGAAGCTTGAGCTGTTTTAGAAGTTTCGAAAAATTTTTCATCCAGGGGCTATAGGGTCTATCAGCCATGGATGTTGAATACAAGAACTTTCTTTTTACATTATTTTATTGTGCTTAAAAGTAGGCGTTAAAACCTGTTAAGCCATTTGCATACCATGAACAGTCACGCAAACTATAAGCTGTTCTACACATGTTTGGCTCAGGGATGAGAACGTTACAAAAATAGAACATGATGAGATCTTTTTTGCAAGGATAGAACGAAACCTAGCAAGGCTTTTTATTTCTTTTTGATGAAAATTAGACGTTGTGTTCACCTGTGAAATATAATATTCTCTTCAAAGAAATTCTTTAGTTTGAAAACAAAAACCACTTGACAGACGCAAGCCTAAGTATCGGCAAAATACATAAAATCAGGTAAAAAACAAGACTTTTAGCAAATATTATCGCAATTCAACAGAAGTTCCCCTCAAATTCCCCTTTCATTTTGTCTTTATTATGACATTACACATTTTTAACTTTAAAAAAATATTCTTAATTAAGTATTGTTAAAAAGATATTGAAGATGTCAGGACACCCTGGACACCCTGATCCATGCCTGTGTCCCTTACGATTTGATCAATGTTCACTGAGGTTGGCTCAGCCCTGTCACAAGAGGACGTTAAGATGGAAGTGTGACATCATTTTACTCAACTTATTGAACAAAATCACTCTCCCCATCCCGCCACCCGAAAAAGAAAACCATCATAAACAAAAATCCCTTCGACAAAAAGAAAACTACAACGGTAAAATGAAAATTCCATCTCCTCCCCCCGCCCCCCAACCCATCCACAAAAGACCATACCAATATTTCAAAGTGATTGTAAAAGTGAAAGCTTAAACTGGGAGAAC
>NW_004797383.1:1226835-1228364 GCF_000002075.1 Aplysia californica | reverse complement strand
CACACAAAGGATCCCCTCTCCCCCTTCCCCTATAAAAAAAAAAGAAAAATCTAGTTTCTGATCAGAAGTCAATGTCTGCCACAATGTTAAAACACACGAAGATACAATGGAAAAGCTACAAGCCAATCTGTGCCACACTTTTATGTTTTTAAGATCTATCTGCTTTGACGGAATCCATAGGCGAAGCATAGACTATATTTATAATCTACACCTTTTGAAGTTTGGCACATCTGTGGTTTAAAAAATTAATGTGAAAAGTGCTCAGTCAGCGTGCGGTTTAATTCATAATATTTTCCTTTCTTAGTTTTTAGAAGTTGCCACTTGGCGAATTTACAGACGCCAAGAAGCCATCTCCTTGTTACAACTGCCAAAAATATTTCTGATCTCAGTTTGCATTTAACCGAGGGTTCGCTTTTTAAAAGTATTTTGAAAAAAATGTCAAAGAAAAAATGTTCGTTAGCGTTAATAAACATATTCCATGACAGAGAAGAAGGCGCAGATTTTTCCGAAAATGCTTTTTTATTAAAAAGGAAAAAAAAGAGATAATTACAGGGCCTGGATAAACTGACATTTTCTTGTATGCCCATTCGAATTTGAGGCTCACATGACATCGAAATAACTAAGTTATTATGAACATTAATTATTTGTTATAATCCTAGAAAAATCTTGGAAAGTACAGCGCTGCATTACAAAGAACGCATGCAATGATCACGACCAGGTTAGTGGCAATTTGTAACCGGCGAACCGACATAACGCGCTACAAACAGAATTACAAACTTCTATCTGACATTTTTGACCGTTTTGATTTAAAAAGACAAGAGGTTAGAAACCAAACGCTCTGTTTGCGCTATCAAAATCGTAAGAGTTGTTATCAAGATATTCAAAGAAATGCTTTCGAAAAAGCTTGTCATGTTGTGAAACTCAAAATTGTTACTTCAAATTTGTCAAAATTACGAGTAGAAAGAATTTAGAGTTAGAGAATGGGGCAAAAGAGACTTAAAGATACGAAACCTACTGTTACTATGGGTCATTTAAGCTTGCAATCTTAGGACTGAGAGAAAGAAGACGACGTAATCTTTACGATAGTTTGTTCTTAATTATAGCATTAGTGTTTTTTCTTTGATAAGCTTGGAAGATTTGCCAGCAAAAACATTCAACATGATTTAAAAGGGAAACCAATGCCGTAAGTGTCCGTCCTTTCTGTGAGTTCAAAGCCTCGATAGACCGGGACTCAGTTGTAGCTTATGAACATCAACAAAGGCTATTGAGTACAAATAATATTTTTTGGTAAATAAAGTTAGCGTTAGAGCAACACCTTCAAGGCCAAATCCCGGCATGTTTAGCGCCAGTTTCCCGTGGATGAGTGAACACAGGGAAATTCTTTTCGTTCTCATCATTCTCACCTGAGAGAAAAAAGGTCGTACATTTCTTCCGCTGTTGGAACATCTATTTTTGTATCTGTGCTTCACACGCACAAGTGTGGCTTGATGAAGGAAAAAAAGAGGAGACAGGGAGGGGTAGATGGGGGG
>NW_004797383.1:1223819-1225064 GCF_000002075.1 Aplysia californica | reverse complement strand
TGGGCGTAAAAATGCCTACATTAAACATTTAGAGCTGAAGTTATGAGTGTCTTCTGGTTTTAGAAGAAAATATAAGACATGTTCTCAAAATGACCGATCGCTGCAGCACGGCGAAAATTTTGATAAAGTAACTCAGTTTTTCTGCTAGGACGTTGTTCTCTTCTCAACGGGGGCTATTCTTTACATGCAGGGGCAAAACCCGCCTCCTGAATTGTTTAAATTGAGTAGATTTTGGTGTGGGGGTAGGGCGTAAAAACGCCTACAGTAAATATTAAGAGCTGGAGTTATGAGTTCCTTCTGGATTTAGACAAAAGTAGAAGACACATTCTCCTGTTCTCAAAATTTTAATGCTCCGTCACTGCACGATAAATAGGTAGGGTGGCCGGGGGGTTGAGAGGCATGATGGGAGGGTAGAGGGTCAACAATAGCTTTTCATCCCCACTTTCATTGTTTTTCGCATCATTTAGGATTGAAAGTGTAACCACTAAATATGTCTACATGCGTGAATCACAAGCTCATAATTCACAAAACATCACCAACAACAACACAAAGCAAAATACAAAAACAAAACAAGCAAAAGAACAAAAAACTACTTTATCTTGACAGAAAAACACTAGAAGACACAACAGACTACCCTTGACAGACTGTTAATAATAGCTTTTACTCTTATCTATGTGTGTATTTTGTCAGTTGAATTAAGGTGGAACGTCGATCAAGTCCGAGAAGAAAAAGCAAACGCTATTTTCAGGAGGAATTGTAATGAAATAGACCTCCAACCCAACTCTCTTCAAAGATCGAGAGTTCTGAAAGTAAAACGGTTCTAAGTGCTGTGCCCATGATGTTTTTAGAATTTCACCCCCCCCCCAAAAAAAAACCCCCAACAACAACAACCCCAAACAAAACAAACAAACAAACAGAAAAAAACAACATGGAAATAAAAAAACAAAACAAAACAAAAACAAAAACCCATGTCTAACATAATGCCTCATCAAACGCATTAATAACATTCTTTGTCATGATAATGGGACAGATTTCACATCTGAGCGCAATTTAAAAAAAAAAATCAGAGTTCATTGCTTAAAAGTATGCTGTAAATTATGCATACAGATTGGGGAAATAAAATGAGTATGAAGAAAACCGCTGACGGTATACACAGGCTGAAGTAAAGCTGTATTCTAACAATAATTAGAGTGAAGCGGGCACTCTTGCTGTGGGGCTAAAGCAGCAGTGAACGTAAATAACTAC
>NW_004797383.1:1216536-1219036 GCF_000002075.1 Aplysia californica | reverse complement strand
GGAAGTGATAGTAAGAAACGACAAAAGGATAATTGCAACAACTCTTACATATACAACGACGAAGCCATCAATGTCAACAAGAACAGGAACAAGAACAATAACACGACGACGATTACGACACTGCCAGCAGTAGTTGAACAATACATTCCTTCTCAACACCCTTTGCAATAAATATAAAAAGCAAGCAAGCAAGCAAGCAAGCAAGCAAGCAAGCAAACAAGCAACCAAAGAACCAACCAACCAACCAACCAACTAACCAGCCAACCAAGCAACTAACCAAACAAACGAACAAACAAACAGCGACATTCAACTGTAGCAGCACCACCTGTCTCCACTCCCAGCCCTGGGAGTGGACAATTATCTACTTCCATCTCATCTGGAGAAATAAGCCAATAAACCGGTCTGGACGTTTTCCCCACTGAGATGGGATCTAGGTTTGTTTTACCTCCTGGCGGGTGCCACCGGAAGCCGCAAGATGATTTCCGGAGCTTTCAAGGTCAAGGACTTTCCACTCTTTTTTGTTCCCTCTCGTTATCATATAAAGATCGTCGGCCACTGTGGTCCTGTCTTTTACGAGTTCCGAGGCGGGAGTTTGAGCTTCGAAGCCGAGAGGGATCCGTATGTAATTTTCTTTTCCTTCCTGGACACCAACCCTCAAACCTCAATGGTGCAGAGTTCTGGCAGAGAGCCAAGTGCTCAACCTTCGCTGTAAGATATAAAGTGTCTTGTAGAAGGCGCTGAATTTCAACAGCAGCACCGTTACCTCCATAAAGAACAAGTATGGTACGACTTCAATTACTATGAGTATGACATTGTTTCAGTGGACCGCTGGAGGACTCTTCTTAAAGTTTCTCAAGATATAACTTTTCCTTTCCTTTTGTGTTGATTGTCAATTACTTCATAAGTAGCCTTGTTGTGCTTGAACACTAAAATTAGTATGGCCAATGCTATATCTAGCGTCACCAGGCCGAAATTTGGACTACCTTAGTCTACTCCACTTCTGTTTAGTTCGAGTAAAGAGATGCACGTCGATACGAGAATGGCCGTCTAGTCCACTGAAAACCCCCCACAGACGGACAGACACTACACTGGAAAGAAAAGAGTACAGCCTTCCAGTACTGCCTTCCAATCAGCCTCTATTTTTGTTTAGTAGAACGTCAAACCTTTCTAACAAAAGAAGTTCTTCATTGCAAATAACCCTCCATCTCCTCCAATCCCCGCTCCACCCACCCATAGTCTCATCCACAACCCACGTACCTGACACACATAAACCGCACCACCCTGATTCTGACCGTTTGAACTTGCGGAATTCATCAAGTACAATTAGCCTTTGGCAAGAAAACGAGACGTCTAGGGCCAGGTCACCAACCTAACAGCTGATACTAATTGATTACAGACACTGAGGTACCCAGCAATACCTCGTACCTCGAAGGGGTCTTGCAAACAAAACACTCGTCACATCAACACTGATGCTCGGCATCTAATTGAACATACACAGCTGCTGGTTAATTTGTCGAAAACCTAGAGAAATGTCTTTTGCTTCATCATAACGTTAGTCGTATACAACGGCCCCAACACTGTGGACAAATAGAAGGTATTATGATTTGACCAAGCATAACAATAAATTAAGCTGGTTTGGCTATAAAAACAACAAACTGGTAGAATGATATTTACTGATTACTTACTCCCGAAGCCTCTTTCAAAAAGCCGACACGGCGCGCCCTGTTCATAATGTTTTTGTTACAGGAGTCTGGAACAGGAGTCTGGAAATATCGTTATACTAGATTAGGGGCTCACATTGGGTAATAGTTAAAGTGTATACAACGAGCTGACATCTTTGAACAAAATATAGAATACGCTTTAACAATAATAAGTACCGTATAATCCGATGGTCATGCCGTGCAGTTACCCTGTACTGCAAACTATTTTTATTTGACTACTTTTATGCCAGAATATCCCATTCAACATCAAGCACCATCTCTTATGTTGTGCGTGTACTTTGTACTTAAACAATAGCTTTGCGCCGAACTGAAAATAGTGAAGGTAATGCCACATTTAACTTCTACCAAAACAGACTTTAAGGTATTCTCCCTTCCCCCCTTTTCCAAGCAAACTACATTTTGCTTTTGTAACAGACTGCGGTAAATATAAGTGTTTTTTCTTCTCCGTGATGTCAGCATCCGCCATGGGTCACATGATCTCGGACACCCTCCACTACCTGATCCACCAGTACGTCTGCATGAACTACGATATCGTGCTCTTCACCTTGCCCATAGCTTACTTCGTCTGGCTACTGCTCATCAAAGGTGTGTCTATGTCAACATAATTTCTTTCAAAGTATAAGGCTATTCAGTTATTTTTAGTAAAGTGTTTCCCCCTTCCCACCCCCACCTTCATTTCTCCCCCCCTCTCTGTCTCTCTCTCGCTATGTCTGTCTGTCACTCACTATCTATCTATCTATCTATCTATCTATCTATCTATCTATCTATCTATCTATCTA
>NW_004797383.1:1205566-1215041 GCF_000002075.1 Aplysia californica | reverse complement strand
TAATAATAATAATAATAATAATAATAATAATAATAATAATAATAATAATAATATAAACGCTGTTCGTCGAAGTTGTGGCTTTTAAAAACTGTAAAAAGCACTTGGGGTCTCTCGTGGCCTAGAGGTTAAAGTGTTGGCCTCTCATTTAAAGCTCCCAGGTTCGAATCCGGGTAGCGACCGGAAAATTGTCTTCTCTAAAATTGTCTCCTTTTACCTCCTTTCCTGCCCTCCTGCAATGTTCTGTCGTCTGCTTTCGTCTCCTCTTTCTCCTCGGCTGGGCTCCTGGCTCTTTCTGCTGCCTTTCTTTCTACTGCTACTCCTTGTCTCCTTCTTACTGCTGTCTATCAGCACCGGATCTTCTGGTAGGAAAGATCTACACCTAGCCTTCTCGGACAAGGGCGAAAAATCTCGGAGGGCCCGTGTGCAAGTTGCGCACGTTAAAGATCCCTTAGTGGTTTAAAATCGATAAGAGAGTAGGCTTCGGCCGCGACTTGGGTAAAATTCAAAATTTCTTACCTACTGAAAATGTTTAATGTGTCCTGCACGCTCATAAGACCTTATACAGTTGCGAGCGCCATAAAACACTTACCAAAACAAACAAACAGCACTTCTTCTAGATCTATGCTTTTTATATTTTTGCCTCTCGAGCCCTCCGCTGCTAAGCTTCTTTACGCGGCAATTAAATTTCCCACCTGCTTTTATTTATTCTCAAAAACAATTTCCTTTACCCGGAGAAACATTTTTTTAAGTGGTCTGTTTCCGCAGAGGTATATCTGAGTTTTGGAGAACGTTCGACTTAAAAAGATCAAACAGGAAAACGGGAAAAAGAAAGCTATGGCATCCGTTAAAAAAATAAAACGACACAGGAGCAATTTCTTTCTCGGATGAGAACTCTTTATGCCTCTACAGAGAATCTAGATTAAAAAATGCATCTGAAGGAATCCGACACAGAGCAGTCTAGGGATTTATTCTTTTACATGACTAAAATGAATAAGTAAAAGGTTAAGAACCGCAGCACTTAATCATAAATCTGGAAGTAGCTGCAGGAATTGTGTAGTTTGTCATTGTATCTATAGTGGCCACCGCGTTTATAGAAACGTTTCGAAGGATCGTTATACAGAATAACAGCACATCACAAGAAAAAGTCTGTTTGCGTCGAGTATGGCATATTCAGGTCGGAGTGAAGTTTTTAAAATTTTGCTTTATATCTTTGTCTCACCACCACTTGTTGTATAAAACTAACTGCGCGTAGATTGCGGAAGATGCCTTTTTGGGGAGTGACCCATGCCGTAACCCATTACTGTCCCTGTATGTATCACCAAAGATTATCTATTGCACATTTTCTGCCGTTGTTAGTGAGTTCAGGTTGAAAAAATCTCAATTTGTTAACACTGTGCTAAGGTGGGTGTGTCCTGGAGCCAGACACAATAACCGTAGCTAGAAAATAGAGCTCTGCACAGTGTTGACCAGCAATTTCGTGGGTGTAAAATTGTCTATATTGGCTTGATATTGTGTATTTGGTAAGTTTGATAAAATTTGCTTTGTATGTATAATTGTATGTTTTAGTATGTAAGGATGTAAGTATTTATATGTAGTCTATGTATGTCTGCCACTGTGCTGTATCCAAATTTTCCCAAGAAGATCAATAACGTGGAAGTTCCTTCCTTTTTTCTTTCTTTCTTTCTTTCTTTCTCTATATCCCAATATATCTACTGTTCACGAGCTGTATTCCCGCGTTTCACAGCTTGCCTGTGGTCTGTTTCAGGGTCACAACAGCGTGCGTGCGGGGATGTCACACCCAAGCCTCTTTGTTGTTCTTGTCGGAGGAAAGTAACATGTAAATAAGGAAAAAAAAGAACCTGGGGGGGGGGGGACTTGTAGTTCTGGAGGTTGTTTTGAGACAAAAGAGCCGATAGGAGAGAGAGAGAGAGAGAGAGAGAGAGAGAGAGAGAGAGAGAGAGAGAGAGAGAGAGAGAGAGAGAGAGAGAGAGAGAGAGAGAGAGAGAGAGAGAGAGAGTATGGGGTAGAAGGACTGACCAAAAGTCAAGAGAATGAAATTTGCAAATCAACTCGTATAAGAGAGAAAAAAATAGATGGAGAAGGAGGAAGAGAGATATGAGACACAGACAGGGGGTAGGAGGTGAGAGAGAGAGAGAGAGAGAGAGAGAGAGAGAGAGAGAGAGAGAGAGAGAGAGAGAGAGAGAGAGAGAGAGAGGGGGGGGGGTGAGGGGGTGAGTGAGAGAAGGGGTTGAAATGGGGAGAGGAGGGGTGGAGGGAGGAAGTGCGAATGATGGAGAGAAAAATACTTTTAGAGTCAAATCAGATTGATATTCATAAAATGGAAATTGGATATAATCTTTTAACAGAAGCAAAACAGCAAGGCAGATGGCAAATCAAACATCTTTAGAGAATCTGGAATAGAACCTTGAATGTTCTGACTCATCGCAGGTAAAACGCATACACTTATTCGAAGAAAATCACTTGCCTCTTAATTTATACTTTTCCTCAAAGGTTCTCTCCAAACAGAGTATTGACAGGAAATGTTTCAGTGCACCACAAATCCATTAAATATCTGCCGAAACCGTTCCTCATTGCTTTGTTTTATTATTATTATTAACGTATATGATCTATGTTGAATGTTATTCTCTTTATCAACTGGCGCACAAACAAGCAAAGAAAAAAACAAACAAAACAACAACAACAACAACAACAACAACAACAAACTGAAACGAGTTCCGTGTCCTTTTTGACTCTGAAAAATCTCGTTTATGAACGATCAAAAGAAAGATTTGAACCGTGGCCGTCGTATGTTGAGGCGGGCGTGCTAACACTCTTCTTGATTCACAACGTCGACGGCCGCTGTTACCCTTTTTTAAGGAAACTGTTTCAACAAACAGGTGGAGGCGTCCCCTTCAAGGCATTTTCCTACAAGGGTCTTAGGCGTCCGGAATAGCTTCTGAACTGTGCACGCAGACTATGTGAGTTCTATACCAAATTGGGAAGATATCTCATCTCTCTTTGTTGGGATGCTCCAACACCACCTTAGAGGTCCCGAAGGGTAGGATCCGAGTTCACGCCTCCTAAAAGATTTGAATTGAGATGACTGTGGTATAAAATATTTACTACAAAACCTTCTATACTTTTCGATAATTTTGTGTGTGTGTTTCTCTCTCCTCAACCTCCTCTCCTTGACGCACTTGTTTTTTGTTAAGATGGATTCATACTGGACTACGGTGAAGTCAACATCGTATTGATCTCCAAATGAGGCGTTATGAAACTTTTGAACTGTTAAGAAAACGTTTTCACCTTTCTCTAGCCTTTTGCCCCGATCCTATCGGAGATATACCAAAAGCAGTGTAAAAACTCACATCGTATCCATACCAAGCAGTGTAGGCGAATGGTGAAAAGTAGACGCACAATATATACGATTTAAAAAACAACAGCCAACCAAACAAACGAGAAATCACGCATAAATCCCACGGGTCGAGTGTGCCAGTATCGCCAGTATTCTAATTCTGTGGCAACATACAGGAGACGTTTGACGAGCGCGTTTCAGAGTCAGTGTCGTCAGTGCAAAGTCTTTGGTGGTGGTTGAGGTGAGGGGACAGGGTGCTGGGTTGCCCATCTGGGTTACTCTGGCCTATGCCCTTTAAACGCTATTTTTTAAAATCCAAAAGTGATAGTGAGGCTCCATTCGGGTGCCGGTACACATCAAATCCTTGAAAAATAAAAATCCTTAGGTCTCTGACTCAGCAACTATCTGCAGTCTGGTAGTTAGCCGCTGGGTTTAGTTGCGAGAGTACAAGTGATCGAACTATTTTTCTTTTTTGTTTTTGTTTTCAGGAACTACAAAATTGTCGTATTGATACTCTCTTTTTTCTGCACTCATTGTAAGCTGAATGACCTGAGTATTTAAAAATTGTAAGCAAACTGCATATAACAGAATGAGCGAGGGAGATTTAAAAAAATAGGTCATTAACTTGATATGGCAAAACTGGCACACTCAACCCTAGCTTATGATAAGTCACAGCACTCAGAAGAAAAACAATCACAAATCACAGTTCAACAGTACTCGCCAACATGTTTCGTTTATTAAAATATGCGCAAACTGATTAAATAGAAGCGATAAGTTTGATGCCAAGCATTGCTAGATCTATAATATTTGAAGACTTCGTTACACATTTTGATTAAGCGTTAAGTACTCTGTAATAGAGAAAATATAGCAACCAGCGTACATACGAGTACAGACAAACTAAACAGAAAAACATACCTGGAAATACTATTTGAAGAGATATCAAAATAGCGTGAAACAGAATTAAGTAAGAGGTCATAGTCATCATTTTTTAGGCCAGAATCCCGGAAACGATTTGACAAACGTGGATAGACAGCCGTGAAAATTCTACACTTTAGCCTGTCTGTCGTTGCGTAATTCACCGTCTTGTGGGGGACTGTTGGGTCCCTACCTAGACGGTCAGACGGCTAGTATAAGAACGTATAAGTCCCTACAGGTCTGACTGGTGTGCTCCAACTTCTTTTGTTTAGTTTTACAGTTACAGAGACTGTCAGTGGGTGGTTGGCTGGTGCTCTGGCGTGGTTGCACCTGTTTTCGCTACTAAACATTCTATCGTCCGTATCTTTCCTCCTACGATTTAAAAGTTTGTTTCTCTTTGTTATACATCAAAACTTCTGTAGTTATATGACATCAATGTGTTGCTAGTGCCGTTAAACTCTTACTAAAACTTAAAAGAGTGTCAGCTTTTGGAAAATCTCCACAAAAATGAGTCCGTTGTCGCACAATCTGGCTGGGAACAGCAACCCAACAATAATAATAGCCTATGTAAAAACAGATTATAAATTAATCAATAGTCGCTTCCTCCGTCATTCTCTATTTAGTCGATCAATACACAACAACGCTCTGAATGTAACAATCTAATTATACATTTGTTTATAAATAAATATACAAATACATAACAGATTAATCCAGTTTTATATCATCACGTTCATAAGATAATTGCCTAAGTCATTTTTGCCAGTTCGGTGTTTTTGGTTCTGAAATGAAGAGCATAGCCAGCTTGGTAGTATAGCTGTTCACTAGGACAAAAGAATGATCCAAATATAAAATCAATTGAGTGTACACACATTCAAGCCTTTCAAAGAGTCAATTGTTCGAAAGAAACCGTTTTTCCTCATTTCCCAAAATGGCTGAAATGATATAGGCATGTATCTTCTGAGCGTGAGTCCAACCAAAGTGGTTTTTGTGCCTAAAGACGAATTGTTATGTATTGTTGTTATCTGGTTAAAAATAAAACTATACAGTATTCAGAGGGAGAGTTAGTTTATAATTAGATAAACCCTGAACGTTGAAAATGTACAAATCACAGACAGGTCACATTTCAACCAGATCACGATCGATTTCGATGAGTATGAAACAATGATTGGTTCAAATAATGTTAGAGGAATCGTTTGCAACTGCTTACACTTATACCTGTGCCAACGTAATCATTAAAAACTACGATCTCGCAAAGACGAGTGAAATAGTGACATGGTCCTAACAAGTATAAACCACACACCCTGTAAAATTGTTTATTGTATGTGTTTTAGTCCCAATCGACACTATTTAGATTATTTAGGAGGTAGATTTAGCTGCTTTGACAATGCCTGTCAGCTCCAACGTGGGCTGTGAGGAATACAACGTCCCAGCTGACAGAGGGAGATACTTTATTTAGAGAAATAACATCTGCACACATGGGAATGACATGAGTATAGCAGTATGTGCAATGGCAGCTCGCGTCCGTGAAGGATGGAGGGTCATAACACCCCAACCTCTGAGTCAGAAACGACACATCCAGGTATTGCAGGTATAGGAATGGAACTTAAGTTTTCTGCGTGCGAGGGCGAAATGCCTAACTGATACACCACTGACACCAATTCATAACCTAATGTTGTGAACGTAAAGGCTCGGAAATCGGAAGGTATTTAAAAGAATTATGATAATACTAGAACTCTAACCCAAACCCTAACGCTAACCCTATCCCTAACACTAATCCCAACCCTAACTCTGTACGGCCTAAACTAAAAAAAAAAGAAGCTCTGTACCCTAACATAAACCCCAACTCTAACTCAAACCCTAACCCAAACTTTAACTCTGTAACCTGAAAATAAAGCACTGAACCCTAACCCAAACCATAACCCTGATCCAAACCCTAACTATGTAACCCAAAAATAAAGGTCTCTGCGTTGTCGTCAAGGCGGCATGATCATGTAGGCTCTCCGCCGTGAGATACCTATAATGTCAATCAGCACACGGTAAAAGTGTAACAATGGGAAATGAATTAATTTCATACCGTAATTGTCCCGACGAAATTAGACGTAGTTGACACCCAACTAAATTTACATAAATGAAAAGTTAAAGCATATGAAAAAGCATTAAAAAACCCCAAAACAACTGGCGATAGCAGTGTGAAGAAAGATCATTTGGCATAGACTTAGAACTATGCCCAACAGACGTTCTTAGAAACATGCGTTCTTGGGCACAGATAATACCTAGTGGATATTAAAGAAATACTTAGAACCATTGGCACTGTATAACAGCAGACACTAATAATTGCATTGGTTTCCGCATTTTAATGTGTGTGTGTGTGTGTGTGTGTGTGTGTGTGTGTGTGTGTGTGTGTGTGTGTGTTGGTGTGCGCGTGTGCATTTGTTTGTTTGTGTTTGAGTGGAATGTTTTCTCCCTGTGGGTGAAAGCACCCTTGGTTCAGACCCGTCAGCATGACATGGGGGGTCCAACATAAGCCTTATTTTACGACTATAACAATAACATAGATAGTTTCGATGGCTTCGAGGCAGATGGAATGACAGAGTCAAAGAGACCCTCTAACTGAACAACATGACAATCTACAGGCCAATAAACCTAACCCACGTTCAACAAAAATTGCATCTCCCCTCAACACCTTGTGGTTCAAGAGAGCAGAAAAAAGTAAAGGTTAAAAAAGTTAACATAAACTGAACTCCTGATGATCATCCTATGAAGTTATAATGTTGTTTTCTGATGATAATTGTCTGCTGTATCCCTGTACTGATCGCAGTTCGAAATAGCGTTTGTCATGTGGCCTTTAGTTTCTAAATAATAAAAGAATATATCATTACGTTCCTGTTAAAGACTAAAATCTTTCCAAACTTCCAGAAAACTTCAAATCCCCCCTCCCCCCACCCCTTAAACTCAGTTCGAAAACTACATTTATGAACCGTTTGACTAGAGAACAGCTGAGCATAATGATTGTCATGCGAACTGTGTATACATATTCTCTGTTTTTTTAACGAATATTCTAAAAAGTACTGCCCGGCAGCAGGCGTCCATTATTTTGCTTGCAGACTCAGTCTTGCGCTCCCTGATCTATTAGGATTTTCAGATTATCCCCTTGGTGGTGCTTTGTAGCGCTTTAACGTGCGCCATGATATATTTTATTTTGGATTGTTTTGTGTGCAATCGCAAAGCTCTTTGGTACAAGATTCTTCTTCTTCTTCTTCTTCTTCTTCTTCGTCTTCTTCTTCTTCTTCTTCTTCTTCTTCTTCTTCTTCTTCTTCTTCTTCTTCTTGTATATCAATATTATCATTAGTGTTTTTATAATCGCTTTGATAACTTTCTTGGTAAACCTCCGTATCCCATCAGCTAAGATCAGAACATTTGTATAAAGGAAGCATATTACAATAAAATATATTATAGTTTCTTTTGAAAGACAGCATGTAAATTCATTCATCTGTTCATCTATGATCTCCAATTGACAGAGCAGCTATTTAAAAAGGCAAGAACAACATCCAGATATAAAATAAATTAGGCCTAATCAAGGATAAGTTGTACCCCCATCGGCGGCATTTTCAATGCCATTGACTGGACTCTTCTCAGAAAAAGTCCTATAAGACCCTCCTTCCCCTCCTGCCTTTATTCCATCTTCATTTACGTCATTTTCATCCTCGTCAGGCCGTTCAAAGGTGGACGGGTCTTGGTAATTGTAGTAGTGCGCAACGATGCAAAAAACGAAAAAGTTGAGCATCATGAGACCTCCCAGAAGGAAGAGCAAGTTCTCCATTTTGGTGTCGTTGATTTCATCTCCCCACCATGGGTCTGAAGAGAAAAGAAAGGATAGGTGGCAGAGGGTCAACATCAACCCAGACGGCTCCCAAACGAAGATGAATTATTTATTGAAAATCCAAAATTTGGCGAAGTTAGAGTTAGGTGCCACAGGTGGAGTTTTGTCCTGTATATGACGTGAGTGATATTGATGAAATGCAAATAATCAGCTCAGATCCGCACTATGTTTGACAAAGAGAAAACGTGAGAGTAGAGAGTTGCAACAATAAGCAAGCTATACTTCCGACATACAGATCGTTACATGATGTTGCTGTTTTTTCTGTCAACCGTATTCTGTCAGCAGATTTCCAAATTGCTCATAATAAAGTTAGTGATTATTTCATCGCACCATTTAAGACAGAAAAAAAGATACACAATATTTAACACCATTATGTGTCAGAGTCTACTCGGACTGCCCCCCCCGCCCCTTTCCGCTCACCAATGTCTGAAACCCAAACACTGAAACTATCAAACATTAATTAATTTATTAATAACTATGCTCAGGTGTATCAGCTTGAACTTTGATAAATTGTCTGTCTTTTTCTATCCTTTTACTTTGGACTCCCACCCCTGTGGCAAGTGCCTGTGATAGAGTTAAAATGATATGGCATATTCTATTCAGCAAAGCGTGCAAATTGTACCTCACAAAAATTCGCGTCATTTACCACCCTTTCCTTTTAACCAAAATAAAGAGACAACAATCTCAAACAAAACAAAAGCAAGCAGCAACAACAAGGGAAAAGAACTAACGAGTGAACAAAAAAAACAAAACAACAACAACAAAAAACAACAACTAACGAAATGGTGTTGCAAAACAACGGGGGGAAAAACCTAAAGAAAGCACAAATTACATTTGAAAAAGCAGCCCAAATGGAACCGATTAAAAAACAACAACCCAACTACTCCGTCCCTGAAAATATTGTTGAATGAACAACAACAGCAACAACAACAACAACAACAACAACAACAGCAACAACAACAACAACAACAACAACAACAGCAACAACAACAACAACAAGATTAATAAAATGAAAAGAAACTTATTACTTTAGAGCTTCGGTCGACTCCCGTATTCAACAAAGCAATCAGTAGCGGGAGATAACTTACGTAGTTCTAAAACACAAAAAGTAAAACTGGATTTACCGTCCTTCGTAGCCTCCTTCACAATGATGAGGATGATGGAGGATATCCAGTTGCCCAAACCCGAGGCAGCGAGGAAGAGTCCCGTAAGTAGACCTTGCATGGCGATTGGGGCTTGGTTGTAAGCGAACTCCAGAGCTGTTAGAGAATTATTTTTTTTTAAAAGGCGGGGGGTGTTTGAAGAGGCGGAAAAACAAAGGGGGG
>NW_004797383.1:1202855-1204880 GCF_000002075.1 Aplysia californica | reverse complement strand
CACACACACACACACACATACACACACACACACACACACACACATACACACAAACAAACAACCAACCAACCAAACAAACATCAACTTTGGTAAATCAACGAAAATATTAACAAGCACACAACAAACAAACAGAGACTCACATGTGATACTTGTGAAGATCTCACTGATGCCGATAAGCGTGAACTGTGGGACCTGCACGAACACAGACATGCTGGAGGCGTTGAACTGCGTGTCTGACAGGGTCTGGACGTGCATGCCGCCCGGCTCATTCATGGCTTCCTTCCTGTAGATCTCCACAACGCCCGCCACAATCACAGCCAGGGCGGCCACCACCATGCCAATGCCTGGATAAGAGGTGGGGTGGAGTGGGGAGGAGTGGGGAGGGGGGAAGGTGGGGTGATAGGAGGTGGGGTGGGGTAGGGTGGGGGGAAGGTGGGGTGATAGGAGGTGGGGTGGGGTAGGGTGGGGGGAAGGTGGGGTGGTGGTCATTATTAGAAAACTATGTAAAATCCGTCTTTTTTTTATAGATTAGGTGGCTTAAAAAAAAAAAGTTTTAGTAAAGTTTTTACGGTGCTAGCAACTGCATAAGGTCATAGGAGCGCCAAGGGGTGGATGTCAACAGAAAAGTCCAAACTGGAAATTAGGCTTTCTCTGCTCACCTCTCTAGCCTCTTACAGCACGAAGTCTTCTTCGACTCCGGAAATAGCAGTTCACAAGAGAGTGACAAACATACAAAAGAAGTAAAGGGAAAATGATGATAGTAAGGACGAGGAAAGAAAAAGCAGCAGTTCCTCCTATGTTGTTTCGGCCCAGTATGAGCATGACATTGATAAGTCAGCCCCTTTACTACAAAATTATCCCCTTTGAGAATGGCCTAAAGACACTTCAGTCAATAGCATTGCCCGGATCGTTTACGAGGCGGGCTTTTTCAACTATGCTTGTCAGGGCCAAACCGGGGTTTAAATTTGGGGGCTTAGGTGTTTTACACCCCATTTGACACAACTTGTGAGGCGGAATTCGACACTGCATGTCCTATGTCCCCCTCTACAGTTATGATTTTATGGGATGGTTTTTGCTTAACTAGACAGAAGGTAAAGATACTGGACAAGTTAACAACATCACTTGGAACTGCAAGAACGACAGACACCATCGCAGCAACACAAGACAGAGTGAAGTGGAGGTCCATGATCGCCCACGCCAGTCGGCAAGGCACTGGGTGATGATGATGTATGTTGCGAAATACGTTTCACGTATTCCATTTATAGTCCGAATACAACTATCCTTCATTCCAATACTTCAAAAAGGGTTCATTATACGCCCCTCCCTTTTTATCCATACCCCCAAACAAACCCTACATCTCTACCAAACCTGTACCAAACAAACAAGCTAACAAAATTAATATATACAAGTCATAAACAGAACAAGAACAGCTACAAAATACGCTTTGGCGTGTACTGACCTATCCTCTTGAGGTAGGTGAGCGGTTTTCCCATCTTCTCAAAGCACGGATATAGCCCTCTGTCTACGATGGGGATCAGAACAATGATGCTGATAGTGTTGAACACGTTAAGGGCAGCTGCTGGCAAGTTTATGTCACCCACACGGATGTCCATGCGCTCTGCTTGCACGAAGAATGTATTTGACATCTGTGGAGAGAACGAGTGAGCAAAATTTGTGTGACCGGATGGCAGACCGAATCTTTGAAGGGATAAAAAAAATTACGAACGCACACTTAATAGTACTAAATGCCAAGGCTGTTATGATGATCCTCTTAGCTGCTTTGTCCATGCAAAACTTTCACAAAGTTGAGATGCCTATCTGTAGGCAGAGTAAAAGGTTGATAAGGCGAATGTGTAAACCGGTGAAGAATCATCGAAAGACAAATGATGGATGGATGGATGAATGGATTGGTGGATGAATGGATGGATGAACGTAAGTTCATGACGTCGGTAACGACATACTCCTTTTGATATAAGGAACGAAATTAAAACAAGAAAACAAACAAAACATTATTATTATTATTAT
>NW_004797383.1:1199355-1201052 GCF_000002075.1 Aplysia californica | reverse complement strand
CTTGTGACCCGCTATTTCTGGGGTGCCTTGAAAATCGAAGCAGATTTTGTGCTGTTGAAGTTAGAGAGGTGAGCAGAGTAAGTCTGATTCCCTGCAAGGACTTTTTTGTTGTCATCCACCCCTCGGTGCTCATATGACCTTAACATGCAGTTGCGAGCGCCGTAAAACCTCTACTAAAACAAAAACAAACAATAACAAATAAAATCAGAACAGCCATTCTATATTCGAGGGGAAAAGCATAATAAATCACCTTGCAACCTTGTACCAAAATCTTCCATGCTGTCGTTAGAATGCTGCCTGTAGAAAGTAACAAGAAGTAAACCACAGTGTCCATTAGAGTAAAACAAGACATTGAGACTGTCTGCAGTATATAAAATAGGTCTCCTATAAATTGAAAAAATGCGATTTTGTGTCATCTCTATCTTATAATTGTTTCGTTTCCAAACAATTCATAAAGAATAAATAAGGCTCCCTTTTCATTTATCCCCCCCCTTTCCCCCCAAAAATAAATAAGGAATTTGGATTTCAACTGTTAAATTATTTTCAGAAATCACTTCGACATTGGTTCATAAACATGCATGCCTCTTTCTGGTACTAATTCTGTCTTAATTGCCTAATATTATGTTGTCTAGCCCTTTCCCTACGATAAATCAACCAACCAGTCTAGCTTGACAATTTTTACACCTACCAACCAGCTATGTCATATGACACTCCATCCACTTATCCACCAACCCCCGAATTTGTTTTAAAAAATTAATTAAAAAATCAGTCAAATAAAAGTCAAACAACAAATCAAACAACCAATCTTCCACAAAATCACCTTGTAACTTCCACACAGGTCATCAGTGTCACACCAGTGTACTGACCAACCAGCCAGACATTCACCCATCCTTCAGCTGAACGAACAAAATTAGAACAACTACCCCGCCTCAACAATAAATCAGCCAACTGACTATCCAATTAAATAACCAACCAGCAAAACCAAACAATTAACCAGTCAACCAACCACCACTCCCCATCCTCAATCCATTCACCCATCAGTACAAAAAGAAACTAACGATTACGAGACATTATGGGCAGACGTCTATATAATAATGGCCCTCTTTGATTGCAACAAGACGTATACAAACAAAATAAACTATTTACAATAACTCAGCAATACCACCACCACCACCAACACTAACAACAATAAAAATAATATCAATGGGGTGGGTGGGTACTCCGGTGTGGTTTGCTCCTTCATTCCCATCAAACATATATCGTCCTTATCCCTCTTCCTTTTTGTTTGTGTTTATTACTCTCTTGTAACATCTCTAACCTTCGGCACTTTTATTAAAACATCATCATCATCATCATCATCATCATCATCATCATCATCATCATCATCATCATCTTCATCATCATCATCTTCATCATCATCATCATCATCATATGTGTATTCTGGGTACTCCAATAAGCGGGAACAAAATATCACATGTCGCTGGGACCAGGTTGAGCTAGCGAGACTGCGGTCGGACCATCATTGGAGATGGTATAAGAACTTTGTAACTGAAGAGCTCAGCCCACGTTGCTGAAGATGCAGCCATGAAAAGGAGGGTGCCCAACATATGTTTGAATGTCCAGGAACAATGGCAATTCGAATGGCGTTATTTGGACGAGCGGAGGTGCCTCTAAGCATATTGACAATGGAGCCGAAA
>NW_004797383.1:1195535-1198029 GCF_000002075.1 Aplysia californica | reverse complement strand
TTTATTATTATTATTAATAAGCTGAAGAATTAGGCTCGACCAAGCAGGAATTCAAACCTGAGTCACAATCTTTAGAGTCAATAAAATATATGATACAACAACAACAACAACAACAACAACCCACTCCCCCCCTCCCGGTCGCGCCAGCTATTTCCTTGATTTGTCCTGCCGGGTCGTACTTATACCAAACCCTCTGCTTATACTTAATTAACTCTGCGTTTGACTTGATACGCATGGTCAAATCAGCCATTGCGTCTACTAGAGAGAGGGGAAACATTTTTAAGAAAGATTTATTGAATAAATCCTAATAAAACCATGATAAAGCCGTGAGGAAGTCATCGTTAAATCATACTGAAACCATAACTAAGTTGTAACGAAACCATAATAGATCAAAAGGAACAATTCCAGGGGGGCTCTCGTGGCCTAGAGGTTAAGGTGTTGGCCTCTCATTCAAAGGTCCCGGGTTCGATTCCGGGTAGCGACCAAAAATTTTTCTTCTCTAAAATTGTCTCCTTTCACATCCTTTCCTGATCTCTAACAATGTTCTGTTGTCTGCTTTCATTTCCACTTTCTGCCCCCACCCCCTCACCTCCTTTGCCCCCTCCTCTGGGCTCCTGACTCTTTCTGCAGCCTTTCTACTGCTACTCCTTGGCTCCTCCTAACTGCTGTCTTTCTGCCACACCCCTGATCTTCTGGTAGGAAAGATCTACACCTAGCCTTCTCGGACAAGGGTGAAAAATCTCGGAGGGCCCGTGTGCAAGTTGCGCACGTTAAAGATCCCTTGGTGGTCTAAAATCGATAAGAGTAGGCTTCGGCCGCCACCCGGGCAAAATTCAAAATTTCCTACCAACGAAAAAGTATTAGGTGTGTCCCGCGCGCTCATATGACCTTATGCAGTTGCGAGCGCCGTAAAACCCTATACTAAACAAACAAACAAACAAACAAACAACAACAATTCCGGTGTGATGAAATCATATAAAATTATAATAAAGCTTGTTTTTTTTTTATCACGCTCCTGAAGAAGCACATAAGGGAGAAACGCTGAACATATTTCATAATCACATGAAATTTCAAATGCTTAATTATTAAGTCTCCAGCATAAAAAAATATTGTTCTTAAATTTGATTTTAATCACAATGAAGCTGTGATAAAACCTTCATGAAATCATATTGGAGTTCCAATAAAACCTCATTCACTGACCAGTTAAAGAAGGACTGCACGGCTTCATTGCCCATGGTCTCCACCTGCTCCGCCCCAAACGGGCCCACGTTGGCCTTGATGCCTCCAGTGCCCAGAGCAACGAACACCAGGCCAAGGAAGAACAGAGCGCGCTGTCCATCCTGGTAGGAAAAAGACAAAACATTCGATTGATTGGGTTAGAGTAATGAAAAAGGACACAATAAAGGCTGTTTAGCTTAATCATGTAACATCCTCCACCCCAAAGAAAAAAACAAAAACAAAAAACAAACAAACACATAACAAAAAATAACCCACAAGCCAACAACAACAAACAAGCAAAAAACAAACAAACAAACAAACAAAACAGTACAAAACAAGACAGACACGGACAAACAGTAGATGGGAGAGAAAAGAATTAGTAAGGACTACTAGCGGTGCCCCCCCCCCCCCAACCAATCAAATGATAATTGTAGATGTCTTTTTCCTTCACTTGCATAACTTTGATCATCAAGGAGGCGGGCTGCTTAGAACCTGCCTGTCAGACCAAGGTCGGACACAAGGTCCCAGCAGACAAACGGACGGAGATACTCGATAAAGAACTCCGCCTCCCCCCCCCCCCACATGGGAATCGAACTCACGTCTCCCGGTAGCGACGGCAAAGCGCCTAACTCCCACACCACAAACGCCAGTGTATCCACGTGAAAGTGTGATTATACTGAGATGTGGCAAAAAGGACGTGTGGTTATCTCTTTGACGACACACATTCTGGTCACTCTACAATGATTGAAGACTTGCTGTTTTTGGGGCACTTAAAAAGGTGTATGATTTTGTTCATTCAAACACATTTTTCAATTCAGTTTTCTTATCTAAAAGTTTAAAAGGTGGGCAATAACATGCATACCATGAAATATGCAAATTCGTACTTCTGATTTGTATATTTTGATGATGGTTCGAAATAGGGCTCAATATTGCCTTTGGGACATGGAGCAGATATATATTTTTGAAAATATTTTTGGGCTTTTGACAACCAGCAACTTTTGAGGATTCTTACCCCCTACTTTCCAATGGTCATACCTATCGAAATAACTCTCAGTGTGTTAGGTATAAGCCTTATAGGATTTACATACTTAAATGTACACGCCAGTGTTCTAGCCACATGCAAATACGTGTATACCGGCGTCTGTGGTGTAGCGGTTAGGCGAATCGCTGTCGCACGCTGGAGATCCCAGTTCGATTCCAAAGTGGAGAGATAAAGTTAATTGAGTATCTCGACCTTTCAGCCGAAATGTTGTATCCCTCTCAGCCCGGGTTCCAC
>NW_004797383.1:1193187-1194385 GCF_000002075.1 Aplysia californica | reverse complement strand
AGACAACAGAACATTGCTAGAGAGCAGGAAAGGAGGTGAAAGGAGACAATTTTAGAGAAGAAAATTTTTCGGTCGCTACCCAGATTCGAACCCGGGACCTTTGAATGAGAGGCCAACACCTTAACCTCTAGGCCACGAGAGCCCCCAGTCAGCTTTCAAAATCAAAGAATAATAACTGGATTAAAGAACAACAATCCTAAATTTTTATCTTTTAAAAAGTATAATATTGTTCTTTAGAAGTAGTTTTACGCCAAATATTACACAACGCACACAAACAGGCACAGACACAAGCACACTCGAAGCGTCTGTACGCTGTGTAATCAAATAAACACTGCTTCCCTTCCTAATTTTGAAACTTTGTCGCAGTCAAATTCACTCGTAAACGTAAACCTCATAAATTAAATGTAAAAAGACGTTCATAATCACCAATGAACAGTATGCCTAACATTCAAAACAGTTTCATTGCCACAGAAACAGCCTGTTCACCCCTTTTGGGCCGCTTCATAAGCAGTCACAAGCTTTGATTAAGTAAGCTTAAAGGGAGGCTGGAAGAGTCTACCAAAAGAGCTGAAGGGAACATGTGTGCAACAGTCAAAATTGTTTCATTGCCAAATATACCCTGTTCACCCCTTTCGGGCCACAGTCATAAGCAGTCACAAGCACTGATTATGTAAGCTAACTATTACACTGGTCGAGTCTACATCTTAAAGGTGAGGGGAACTAACTCCTAATAATCCCTTGACTGCTACGAGTACTTTGTTTTTTTCCTCGACTTTTTACCGTCCTATAATCAGATCGTGGCCTCGATTATGACACCGGCTCCTGGACGTCAAAAGCTAGACAAAAACATCCAAATGTGAAATAAAAAATTGATAATTGTCAAGTTCTACCAACGAGTTTAGACTCACTGGAATTACATGTAGTACTGACATCTCTGCTTCTTTGCTTTGTGTTTGTGTCTTCACATCTGAAGTTAAATTTAGTGTTAGTTTGAATAAATATTTAATGAGACACTTTCCCGATTATTTTGGCGGTTGAACATACAATATGAATTCAGGATTTGTTTTCTTTCACAACTCAGTGTTGCCGCCTCGAGTAAGATTCTTTGTGATATCTCCAGGCTCTATCTGGTCCCGTCTCACTTTGATCCCCCTGTCAAACAAGTCAGCCTTCGTCCCTGATGCACACACACACACAC
>NW_004797383.1:1192083-1193087 GCF_000002075.1 Aplysia californica | reverse complement strand
CCGAAAAAAAACAAAAAACAAACAAAAAACAAAACAAACAACAACAGCAACAACAAAATCCCCAACAACTTCTGTATTGTAAAAATTTTCCTACACACTGAAGCTTTGCGTTCCAAATTTGTGCACAACATTTTGGAAGTCAAAAGGAATTTGTCTGATATTCATTTCAGAAAAATCCACCGAATAGCTTTACTCTACTTAGCGCGTAAAAAAATAACCCATTTTCAGTTATGTCCCCATTTTTGTAGCACGACACACTAGTTTGCGTAAGGTCTACCTGTAAAAATCACAAAGATTGCGTCATATTGCAAACTACAGCAGTCTAACAGGCCTACAGAAGTTTGCAGATCGTTTTTCTCAAGTTTCCTTTACCTGCTGAGAACATGGTTGAGATCAGTAAAGAGCAGAGAGCTTTTTGTACTGATTATTTCCTCATCACCAACTCATTTCGTAAGTTTCGCATAAGGTACGGAAAAAATGTTAAAGTGCCCTTAAGGACTTCTTTGATGTCAAAGGTGGAAATGGTTCATCCGTTAGAACCTGTAGATAATCAGTTCCAAACATTCATAGACAAAACGACAATTTTTCAGGTTGAGTGGATCCTTGTGTTAGGTCACCACTGGACATTACGAATGACGCTTTCAAATGTGTTGAGTCCAAAGGAGGACATAATATAGACCATTGGTTCTCGGAATTCCAGAATTGAAAAAAAAACTTTGTAAGAGAAAAGAAATATTGTTTAAAGGTTACAGGGAGGGAAAGATTAGATTATTTTAATAAAAGGGAAGAAAATAACCCCAAACCAATCATTTCATGACTTTTCTTACAAGATCTTTTAAATTGGTGCATTTTGTATTTATAGGCGGTTATTTATAAAAGCCATTTCCGTTTTCGAAAATAAGTTTATTCTTTGTTAATTTTATGTCAAACAAATTCCTTTTGAACGCATTATATCTGTTCCAAATTACAAAATTCTAGTTAAATTTTGTGCGATATATATATAT
>NW_004797383.1:1188603-1191156 GCF_000002075.1 Aplysia californica | reverse complement strand
AAACACACACATACACACACAAACACACACAGAGGTTATCGGAAATTGTTTGATATTTCAGGATGATGATGATGAAGATACTGATGATGATGATGATGATGATTTTTTTGTTGTTCCCTTAATGGGTCTGGTAGACTCCACACTTAAATCTTCGAGCGAGAGCGAGGCTCTTTTCCCGCACCATTGTCATTATACTCAGAGGCACTCCCACTCGTCCAAATAGCTCCATTTGAGTTGCCATTGTCCCTGGACATTCAAACATACGTTTGACATCCTCCTTTTCATGGTTGCATCTTCGGCAACGTGAGTTGAGCTCTTCGTTCCCAAAGTTCTGATACCATCTCAAAATCCAAAGATGATCCGACAGCAGTCTCGCTAGCTCAACCTGGTTCCAGCGACGTGTGATTAATAATTGTTCCACCTTATCAGAGTACCCAGAATATACATCATCCACGTGCTGGTACTCAGCTCTGCATGGTGTGTCTCTGATTCCCCTCTTAATAATTGGAAAGACTCACTTGTATGTTACTAGTCGTCTGTCTCTTTCTATCTCTCTGGCTTCATTGTCAGCTTGGTCTGCTGCCTCATTACCTTCGATTCCAACATGACTTTGAATCCACTGGATCTTTATTGAGGCTGTGTTTAACCGAACTTTCGGCGCAAATCATTTATATCTGAGCTGTTGCCTAGCAGTCCCTTGCAGAGGGACTGACTGTCAGTCAAGATCAGAACATTGGTTCATCTGTGACAATTGTCAACAATCCATTGTGCAGCAGACATCATTGCTGGCTTTCCTCGTTATAAGATGATGTGAGGAATGCACCTTTAGTTGTAATGATTTCTGTTCGTGGTGGTTCATCATTCATTATCAGTACTAATGCTGCCCCACCTTCGCGGTATTCTGCGACAGCCGATCCATCATGAAAATTATCAAATGGCACCAACCTCATTGATTACATCCTCTGCAGCTTCACGTACTTTTACAGGATAATCACCTTTGCTCTTTACTCCTCTCAGTTTTGTCTGGACTCCGATTTGGCCATGGGTCTCCCATAGACAAGCTCCCACCAGATTGATCGGCCCTCTATTCTCTGGGTGGAAGTGGTCTGCTAGGTCGGTGCCCACCCGAAACCAACTTTTCCTGCTGTTTTTAAGCTTGCCTGCTTGATCAAAGGCTTTCTTTCTAGGATGGCTGTCTGACTATCGCTTAGCCATCTCTTCAGACTTGAAGCAAGATGATGATGATGACCAACCCTATCCAAGTTTCAAGTACATTTATTTCTACTGTAAAACATGACGATGGGCAATAACTACAAAACTGTGAACATTTTTGCTGTATTTCTTTGGTTACCCTGGTTACGTCCCTTTATCGAAAAACTTTTTAAAAAGACCCCTTTGAATTTTCGAATTCATGCCTAGGAATTAACCGTTTTTGTACTATAACAAATCTAATTCAGTAGTTCAACCAGGACGTAATTGACCTGTTACGAACATTCAGGGTCTCTACCCTGGGGTCTATATGAGACACCGTGCCGTCATGCACGAAAGACACTTAAAAAAATTATTTTGAGAACAGGGGAAGATGGGAGGTTGTGGGGGGGGGGGGGTTTCCAGTAGACTTTTAATCACCAGATTCAACCGTTATTAACAGCAGCTCTAACCCTTATTATTTGTAAAGAAGAGCTTTACAAGCTAGACTTAACTAATATTACATCTGTTTTAAAAGGAAAAGAGGCATGAGGTGGATAACAAGCGGGACCTACTACAGGTTTAATTACCTGAAAAGACTTGATTGATGGTGGTTGCATCCGTCTCTGAAATGCCTAGATGGCTGTTGCTGAAGAGAACAAGGCCGGCCACAATACTGTAGTAAGTCAGCCTCTCGCACATCTCTGTGATGAGGATACATAGTGTCACCAGTATTTTCTTGCGGTTGCTGGGGAAAAAAGGCAGGGGAGGGGGGGGAGTTGGTATCAAAATGCTATAGTATTTCAGTTGGAGTAAAGACACAAATTTAACGTTTTAGATTACGGTCATATATTGCTGGGAAAGAGCAAGACAGGCGGAGAAAAACAATAAATAAAATGACAAGCAGCATTACCTTTGTTGGTACATTCCGGCCATACAAGCATAAAGTCGCGCAACAGGTTGCGTGTTCGATCAAAGATTCCAGCCAGTTTTTGTCGAACTTAATTAGTTTTTGGAGGAGGTTTAAATCATATCATAATATAATAATGGTTACGATTTATTATAAACAGTTCACCATCAAAACAAGAATGCACTGCGGTTATTCGCCTACCGATTATATATTACACTCTTTCCAGGGAAAATACGGCAACATGGTCATTTTAGTAATGAGAATGTGTCACAGACGCACAAATACAGAACATTTTTCAAAGTATCTCAATAAATATTGTCTAGTGCAGACCCCAGTTAACGAACCCAAAAGTTGATCCTAGATCAGCTGCGAAAAAGTATATGCACACACACAAACACACAGATACACACACACACACACACACACACACACACACACACACACACACACACACA
>NW_004797383.1:1187692-1188503 GCF_000002075.1 Aplysia californica | reverse complement strand
CACACACACACACACACACACACACACACACACACACGCATACACACACACATACACACACAAACAAACACACACACACAATTTGAGTGAATACATTCCGGGTTTTGCGTATAGAGAAGTCTTTTAAATTTCCATGAAAACGAAAGACAAACATACAGAATGAACTGCACCTGCAATACGTTCTGGGATCGTACATTGCTTCAAAGACTCTAATTAAACATTTTTGTGTGTGCAAGATACCTTCCTCCAATGCACAACACGGTCTTCGTTTAATTAACGAGAAGCACATCGACACAATTTCCTACATTTGGAGCGGGGGAAAGGCAAGATAGACCGACAGCAACGACCAAAGGAAGGAAAGAAATAGAATCCACCGGGTCTCCTTCAAGGTAGACCATACGGCTCATCATTAATATTAAAAAGGAAGTAAAGAGTAAGGATAATGTTTTGTAAATGTAAAATTGCCGACACAATGTAGATCATTTAGGACTTCGGCCATGCCTGTTAGGGCTAATTCGGACTGGAAGGGATACAACGTTACAGTAGAAAGACTGCAATTCTCGACAAATCTTCTCCCCGCACGAAAATCTAACTTGTGTGTGAGTGTACGTTTTTACATGCATAATTTGTAGGAAGTGTGATGTCATGCTTCGATATTTAGCTCTGGTTCATATCGTTATAGTACGCATGAAGTGATCTTAGCAATGCGATTTGAACACTTAAGATAGTTAAGAGTAATTTATCTTTATCTTTCAGGCACTGGCATATCTTTGGTGATTCACCACACACACACACACACACATACACACAC
>NW_004797383.1:1185082-1187417 GCF_000002075.1 Aplysia californica | reverse complement strand
AGAGAGAGAGAATCCAATAACATCACATTGAGTGAAAAACCGCAGTATAAATACGGTAAGAAGTAAACGCACTCGGTTGCCACTTAGTAGCTCCGACACTTAAGACAGGCCGTATCTATTCTATCATATATTATTATTATTATTTCTATATTGTTGTTGTTATCGACCGGATACACTCGGCTCTTCACAAGTGCTGTACTTCCGCGTCCATTTGTCGCTGGTCTTGATTTTGTCCAGTTTTTCTTGGCTCGCAGGAGGATCAGGCTTGTCAGTTGGTTGGGCTAAATAACTTGCAAACTTAACATTTTCTGGTTTAAAATATTTCAAAACATTAAGTTCCCTGGTAATGGTGGCAAAGATGCGTCAAGGTAAATGTCAGATTCAAACCTTTGATTTTAAAGCACACGTACGATTTGCCCTTATGGGAAACATTGCACGTCCTAGTTGATCACCACCTTACAATTACAAAGTTCTATCTGCTGATATTTTTGGCCGTTTTGAGTTACTGTGACCGTGAGGTCAGAAACCAAAATGTTCTACCGGCTCTATCAAAATCGTTAGATAATTCGGAGTCGCTATCAAGATAATGATATTCAAAGACTTGCCTCCGAAAACCTTAACCATGAAACTCAACATTTTAAACTTCAAAAATTTATCAAAAACCAGGTACTCAGCAGATCAAACTTTGTAGTTCTGGGTAGCGATCTGTACATGTCACCCACTGGGAGGTAACGCGATATATATTATTTCATTCTATAGACTTGTGATTTAATCATCTTAGATCGTGCGTGCACTTTGGTGTTATTCCAGTTCACAATGTGGCTCATCTTCTGGCTTAATTGTTTAGCCTAATGAAAAGCACACGAAAGGGGGTGGGGGGTACTTTATGCGCTTGATAATAGCACGACTGATGTTTTGCCATTCACTTTTACACCCGTGGAAAGTACGCACCGCAAAGAGCGGCAGCCATGACAGTGCGTGGTCTAAGATATTATAATTCAAGTCTATACCTCATACAGCAGAACGTCGCTTTTATTGAGAACAGTTCTGTCAGGAATGACCCGTTTGAAAAGATCACGAGAACATTTATTTGTGTGCACAATGTCATGTGATATCTGTGTTCAAATGCAAACGCATTGTTTATTACAGCACTTATATGACTTTATTGTGTTGCATGTGCTGTAAAACACTTATTAAAACTAAAAATTGTTTATTAAGATCACATTTATATAATATGATGCAACATGAGAATCATTGTGTGCAATAATTGCTTTAACACAAGGGCCATGAATTTCGACAATCCCAACACGGATGAGCAGGATGGTACTCATATTATCTATGCTTTGATCTCTTTGTATACATGTTAAGTCGTGAGGCTACAGTCTTGTACTTCATTTTGGCAGACTTGTCAAAGCCAATTGATCTTCTCCGTCTATGGAGCCGAGGGAGGGAGCATACCGCGAGGAAGTCTGTATGGCACTCTAATGCAATCATTTCTATACTAGTATTTCTGTCGGGGCATGCTGCACAGCGTTTAGTGCTGCGAATTGAGAAAACTAACGAAACACACTCTTTCCAAAGGATACACTGTACTAAGCTATTGCTCCGATCGAGGATCAAACCCAAGATATTCTGCCTTCGAGTTCGACATCTTCTGATTGTTAGGTGAGAACAATCGCTACTCAAGTGTGTTACTAATATTTTTAGATAAAGCACATTCAATTCAGGGAAATTAGAAGAAAACGCTGACGATATCGTGAGTCTGAATTCAGCTCGAGTGTCTGCAAAACACTGGTATACTCACAAGGGTGCGGTATTCTTGTGTGGGTCTCCTCGGTTCAGTCGCCTCCCCTCGTCAAGTCCCGGCACCACCAGGGTCTCAGTGTCCGTCTGGTAACCGACACGTTCATATGTCGTAGTGGGAGAGGGCGGCATTGTGGTCAGATGGACAATAAGTAACAGCACTCACTCAAACACAACGTATACACTTTGGCCTAACTGTTACTCCGCACTGCACCAAAAAAATCTATCCGCAAAATGCTGAGCACCACCAGTCAGGCTGGTGAATCAGTTATGTTTTCTTGTTTTCCGAAGTGAACGTTCATTTCCATACTTTAAGTAATATGTATATTCTGTAAACCTAAACGTTTTCCCAGAAAGAAGCGTTACATTTTCAAAAAGGCCGCATGCTCAATGAAAATGTCTCAGCACAAACTGTATGGTGGGCAATCCATGCTTTTTGATACAATGCTTGCTGCCAAACTTAATATGCTGTTGGCTACAGCCGGAACTATCAATATCTTTTTGCCATCTCCCCTTTTTTCTCACCCGACCC
>NW_004797383.1:1182345-1184212 GCF_000002075.1 Aplysia californica | reverse complement strand
CAAACAACCAGCAAAACACTCCGTAAAGAGCACACATTTGAGGCTGACAAACTATAATTATAGACTAGCAAATCGCATTGTCTTTGCCACTGCTAACGCAGACATTTTGAGTAATTATATATGCTTATTCAAATCTGGCCCTCAGCATACATTGTACGATCATAACCCCCCTCCACCCCTACCCACGGTACCCCCGTCAAACAAGCAAATTTACTGAACCATCTTAGCTATCATATAAGCCACACAGCCACGCTCAGAGTAAAAATTCCATAATGTTGTACATATTTCATTATAAAGTGGTGGTAAATTGTGTACTTGTGGCACGTGTCACGTACGCAAAAATTTTACACAGAATCAATGACTGAACGGGAGTATCCAAACTTCCCCAAGTACAAACTTTGGTTACCTGATATATTTCCCAAGAATTGCGCCAATTGTGTAACGAAATGAAACATGTAAATTGTTTGACACTTGTCTGAGAACTCCCCCCCCCCCCCCCATCAAATCCCCATCGAATCCAACGAACTCGAATTAGCTTTGACTCTTAGAAACCTAGCCAAAATGTCAGTCCCTTTGTCACTAATTCTGCTAAGCAGGACACGTATACTCTTTGTGTACAAGTGTGCGCTGGAAGTAACTGAGCAACGAGTACAAAAGGGTTCGATATCCATCCCAAATCTATAGCGTTATTCTACAATTCATGAGACTTTCCATTTTAAGGCCCCTTTCTGTTAATTAAGAACGACCCAAAAGGCTGGAAATCCATGAAAATTGTTCGACAACCGAAAGTCTGGAAAAAAATTGTTTGAGGATTTGAATCTCGGTTAACTGAACTGCTCTTCAGCACTATTGCAATGTGTCGACAGACTCCGGCTGTCAGACAAAGGTTTACGGCGCTACCGTTATGACACTAAGGTCCGATAAGGAAATCCTGCTAAAGATAAGTTTGTTCTGTAAATGTATCCTGTAAAAGTATATTTTTCAATCGCTCATTTTTCCCAAAAAGTTAATTAAGTGTTTTTCGCTCATGACATCACGGCGACGCAAATGTGATCCCACTGAGATTGGAGACCCCAAATGTGCGTAGTGGGTCAAGCAAGTTCCGCATGGAAAGCTGAAGTTCACTTTTACCATGTTAACGCCGCTGCTTACACAATTTAAATACAGTGTTTAGGAAGATTTTGAAAAAAAGGGGGGGGGGGTTACTGAATTTGCACTGTCATGGTCAACGCCAGCTGTGTTGATACATTTCAGCAGAAAAACTGAGATATCTCCTCACTTATGTCATTCGAGGGCTTGGTGAAACGTCTAACCACACCGTAACAAATTGTCATCCCTTATCCCCTCACCATTTATTCTCCTTCTTTCTTTTCATGTTTCTTCTCACTCCTTTCTCCTCATCCCCCCCCCCCCCAAACTTCTTAATTCTTTGCTTCAGTCTCTTATTTTACCCACTCCTTCTCTATTTCTACTCCCACCCCTGTCCCTCATTTGCTCTTTCTCCCTCACCACAACCCGAGCGTCTCCCTTATGTATCTATGTCCCCTCTCGTCATTTCGAGTTCTTTCTATTCAATTAAGCATGTAATAAATATTATATTTAAACTGTGGACAGACCGATAGCTCATTCCTGTTATTCCATTTGTAACAAGGACTGGTTCAGTAACCTCACGAGGAAGAAAGAAAAGGCATAAATATTGTTTCGGTATTAGACCACATACGGTTTATACTGTAATGTAAATATTTTAGCCCCCAGGGGACACAACTACATTACTCCTCCTCCTCCCCCCTTCTTTTCCTCCTCCTCCTCCTCATCCTCCTCCTCCTCCTCATCCTCCTCCTCCTCCTCATCCTACTACTACTACTAC
>NW_004797383.1:1179130-1180474 GCF_000002075.1 Aplysia californica | reverse complement strand
CTTCTTCTTCTTCTTCTTCTTCTTCTTCTTCTTCTTCTTCTTCTTCTTCTTCTCTCACTATTTACATAAACAACTTAGTATACTCCCCTGAAACTATGGTTTAAAAGATAAACCAATGCTCACCATGAATGATGCTCGGGAGACATAAATTCAGGTACAAAAGGGCAACAGCAACAGCTGATATCAGACAATCAATTATAATTACAATTTTCAGAGAAAGCTACGGACCATCCCACTATTTTTCTTTTTTTTTAGTGACGAGAACCCGGATGTTTTTAGTTTTAGTAAGAGTTTTACGACATTTGCTACACAATAAGGTCATATAAGTGATTAGAGGCGTTACAAGCGAGTAGATCCCGGGTGGGTGCACGTCGTACTATGTCCAAGGTCATAATTTGTCATAATACAGCAAATAGAACCCCCGCCCCTCCCCTTAAAAAAGAAGGATAAAAAAATAAAAAAAACTATTTTAAAAAGAGTAAATAGGACAAAATAATAAAACAAAAAGAAAAAGAAATAGAAAAAGAAAAAAACCACCCAAATAAATAGCAAAACAAACGAACCATTTGGCTAAACAATCAAGAGTGTAGCAGGTCACTCTTCAAATGAGACCCCAGGGCGCGGCCCATAAACATTATTATTTTTTAAATCCAAAGATCAGGATATGTGCAAACTAAATCCACATTTTTTTTCTTTTTCATCTTTACTTTGTAATATCAGAAGTATTAAAATATAGCAGTCTTTCCCTGGGAACTTTGGAGAATTGTAAGTAGACAGAGCGTTAAAACAAAACTTTCTCGTAGAGGATACGGCCATGCTAAATCCCACAGATTTAACACCAACAGATGAATAAACGGGTTCGGAGCAGAATGATTTATTAACTCAAAAGTCGTTCGCTGACGTTCGTCAGTAACCCAGGATAATGTGACATAGTCAAATTTTATCCTTAGTTTTAAGGAAAATTTTATTGTACTGTTGTTGTTGTTGTTGGTTGTTGGTTGTTGTTTTATTTTGTTTTGATTTTCTTCGGCCGTTGGCGTTCACTGAATTGCTTTTAACATGTTTGGATATAAAACGGTACTGGTGCAACGCTTCTTTCAAAATTGAAAAAATATTTCAGAAAAGAAACAAGACCTCTAAATTAAAAGTCCATCTCCAAAGACGGAACCCAGCAAGGCTCCCTCCAATTTAGGTGGTCATAAAAACGTTCTAGAAATTCGAAGTTCAAACATAGCTCTTTCGGCACTGAACTAGGGTCATGCGCTCATAATTTCGGTGTACGTCTTCACCAAAACAGGAAGCTAAAATAATTAAACGAGAGAGAGAGAGAGAGAGAGAGAGAGA
>NW_004797383.1:1173571-1178012 GCF_000002075.1 Aplysia californica | reverse complement strand
GCTGTCTGTGCTAATAATGCAAGTGAGCGGGAAAAAAGTGAGAAGAGCAGCTGTTGCTTTATAAGGTTCAGATTGATGGCCTTTAACCCTTTCTGCCCTACGTTAATGTTGTTGGTATTGCCGTGATGTATTTCTAGGTTTCAAGTTTAGATTGCAGTGGGTGGGCCACAAGGGCATTTAATAATATTTTGCTATTTTTGAGTTTATGTTTGAATATAAGTGATGTGCCGATTTCACAAAAGGTACCGGTGTCTGGGGTGCAGCTTTCAGGCACTTTGTAATCGAACAAAGAAAACCTGAGTTTGACTTCCGTGTAAGGAGAATTTTCATTTAGTGTACCTGTCTTTTGGCAGGCAAGTTGTATCCCTTTCAGCCCAGGTTGGTCCTAATGAAGCAGCTCTGTCTAAATGATCTAAATCATGGCGCGTACGTCTTTGCTTGTCTTTTTTTCGGGGGGGGGCATCTACAATTACGGTCTTTGAAAATATAATTACAATAAAGATAATGTAGTTATAGATGGAACGGTATGAGGGTAGAGAGAGTAGGGGGGGGGGCACACCATGGATGGACAGCAGCAACAAACAAGACCGGAAATGAAACAAACAAAACCTAAAAAGAAATAAAAACAGAATAATGATGGACCTTCCAGTTGAGTGCTCAAGCAATTGTAACAGGACGATAAAATGTTTTAAACTTTAAAAAAAAAAAATTTGCATATCTTACAATCTATCGTCGATTTTCTTGCACTCAAATCCACACAGTCAAGATCATAGTTTGGCTGCTACGGCACCGTTACGATAGAGATTCGGGATACAACCACTTTACCAATCGAGAATGGAATCCGTCTTTTGAGAGAAAGATATAAAGCTTAATAAGTAAACAATTACAAACTTTGTCCCATCAGCTAGCAGCTTGAAAGAACTATTGAAAATCTGGTTCCAAACCGTTTAGAGTTGTCGAACACGCGAGTCGGGTCCTAATCGTATTTAAAATCCTGTAGCTCACACACCTTCCTTCCGAGGTCCCCAAAATCTGCAGGACCGTGTAAAAGATAGCACAGCGTTTTCCAGCATAGTACGAATTTGACTTATATTTAATTTGTAAAATAAAGTCGACTCCACTTGTGTTGAACTCGCTCGAGTTTATCTTCGGTTAAGCTGCTCTTTTTCTCGGTCCAGCACCTCTTTTAGCACCTCTCTTTCTTTACAAATCCAAACGGTTAAGTTGGACTTCGGATGAGTTGATCTTTTTGTCACTCATCCGACTGTATGAGCTATCCCAGAATTGAAAAAAAGGAACTTGCTTCCCAATGCAAATGTTATACTCTATTTTTCATTTTGGAGAATGCTCAAGCTCTTTTTGGACTGAATTATTGTCTTGTAAAAGAATGGAATGGGTGACTAGTTATCTCATCTTTTCCACCTGTTACGTCCTAACAGCGATTTGCAAATGATTCATGTCCGATTGACAGGAGAGAGCTCAAACGGGACTGGAAGGAGAACTCGGAAAACTGATTTTTTAAGATTCTACAGTCTATATCGTAGTCGGAAATGTACAATACTTTAGCCGTGGTACCTCATTCATCAAAAGAATTAATGGCAAAAGCCTCACTTGTCGCACCGTAACTCATTATATAAAACGGATTAAACTTCAAACTACAAGCAGTATTCTGCAACTTTCATTTAAAGAGACTATTAAAGTAAAAATCCTGAGCCTATGATTATGGAGGAACAAGAGCGCTGCAAATATTTGTTCGGTGTTGTTTTGGTCCAAAATAAATAGCCCACATGACACTGACCAGATCGTGTCCAGAAAGTTTCACGGAGACCAGTGTCGGTAGTGCAGGCCTTAGGGCTAGGACAGCGAAAGGAGAAAATATTTATCCGAATATCTTAGTTATAGTGTGTTAGTAAGTGCTGGTATATTTTGTTTTTACTGCTGTCCTTACATGTATATGATTAATTTATGGTTGTGAAAGTTCTTCCGTAAGTGGTTGAAATGGTTTTTCTTGTTACTGTGAAATATTTTCTCTTGTGTGAATCGCTCGGTGATCATGTGATTGGTGTAAAGCGCTCAGAGCTTATACTAGTATGGGATAAAGCGCTATACAAATGCAATCTATTATTATTATTATTATTATTATTATTATTATTATTATTATTATTATTATTATTATTATTATTATTATTAATATCCGTATATCTGTTTGCCAGGATGTACCCCACACATCTGAACTTGGACTCAAGACGCTGCCCGATGGGAGAGTAACACGTTAATACAATTTATTTCAATCTGAATACCGCAGTAAATCATTTATGACTTTGCCTTTGGAGCCTGAACACCGTTGCAGGCTTTTGTTCGTTCATGTTTTCGGTCCTGAATCAACAGTCCACGAAAGCATTGGAAAGGTAACGAGAAGGCAATATCACTTGGCCCCAGCCCCAGTATTTTTCCTTCTACTATATATAATGGCTTTCCCTTGCGCCCCCCCATACATTGCTACTTTTATTCAGTTCAGCACTGGTGTCTATTTGACAATGATGCCATCTTTACTGGTATGGTGGAGTGATTTATCATTTTCGATCAAACTTTACAGTGCTAATCGCGCTCACTAACAGTAATGACACAGCAACCGGGCAATTGCCCCCGACCAAATGCAGAACTGATGCGGACACAACATCTGATAGCGTGATGAGGAATAATTGTGGTGTATTGGCTACAAAGCATCTGCACTAACAGGCAGGCATGGGATAATGGGGGGCTGTGATTGTCAAAATTGGCAACGCTTCACTGGGAAAGGGAATGCTGACTAGAAACTATGGCTTGGTATGCCCTGCTAGATACAGCATCTGATAAGTTAGGTGAAAGTCTTGGATTTTGTGGCCTATGGCGATAATGCTTACATAAAGAAGGAAAATAATAGAAAATAAACACAAAATATCTTACGAAGTATAATATGCATCAGTGAGACTTTACTTGGGGTAGGCGTTGGTAAGCACTGGGTCTATTAATACCCTCAAAGCATCGAGGAGAGAACTGAGAAACCACTGGAAAAACTAAATTTAATGTGTCGATCTGACAAGAACGCTTATCTTGCATCCTTGATCGTTCTCATATAGTTGTATGTAAATGTGAAAAACGGAGCTTCATCTCTTTTACAAAACCTGAACCAGATCTCAACCGAATTATCACACTGGTTTAGTAATCTTATTCTTATTATTTCAACTTCTATAGGGGTTCAAGGGTTAAAAATGATATCTTGTCGTCTTAGGAAAGTTAATTGGTTGCACAGCTTTATTGAAAGCACAGAAGTAAATAGACCGGCATACTCCATAAAAGGAATAATTAATGAATATTTTTGTACGTGTATTTTGATAGGAGATGGCCATTTTATTCACTGGGAGGCTAAGAGGGGGTTTCTTTCTGGTCAATGCAGTCCTTTAAATTATTTCGATCCCTTAATCTTAATTACCATCTTCTATATATTAGTTTAAATGTTCTTTGCACATGAACAGTCATTTGTAAAGAGAAGATTTAGTTCAGCAATTAGGGTAAAGTAAAAGGAAGAGGGGATAAAATTAGAGATTAGACGGAGACAGTTCTAATATTAGCACCACACAATGGTGTACACATACGGGCGTGTGTTCAGTGGTGCTATCTCTGCAGTACACAGATCCCGGCAAACGTTGGCCAAACTGTTCGTGCTCAGTGGCCCATTACCAGTAATTCAAAGGGTCAACACGCTCGCGAACACACCACTGAGCGCACAAGCATTCATGTACATGTATATATCACAAATTTACACACTCACACACACACACACGCGCGCGCGCACACACACACACACACACGCACACACACACACGCACATACACACGCAATTTAACTAACACACACAGACAGACTCACACACATACATACACACCCACACACACTCACACAAACTCACAAACACACTCTAACACTCAAAGACACACGAACACATACGAATACTATTTTACTAACGCACATACATAGTCATACAAATGCACGCACACACACACACATACACACACACACACACACACACACACACACACACACACACACCACGCGCAAATACACATTATTATGCTGTCGCTTCAATGGAAGAAACCAACGGACATAAAAACACTGTAACCGCTGTACGCACAGAGGCAAAAACCTCATTATAACGCCTACGGTGACCCCAGTTATGATTGTACATGCATGTGTGTATCTGAGTGTGCTTGTGTGGTGTACTGATTGACAAGTGTAATGTGTGTGTTTGTGTGTGTGCGTGTGTGTGTGTGTTTGTGTGTGTGTGTGTGATAGAAAGAGAGAGAAAGAGAGTGAGCGAGAGAAAGAGAGAGAGAGAGAGAGAGTAACATTTAAGTTATTCAAAGTCAGTATCTTTGCCTCTGTGTGTGTGTGTGTGTGTGTG
>NW_004797383.1:1169187-1173126 GCF_000002075.1 Aplysia californica | reverse complement strand
TGGGGGGGGCAGAAGCACAACTACATTCACGCTCAAATACACCCAACAAACACACAAATATAAAAAGAATGAAACAGATAAAGAAAGGATAACGTGTAAAGAAAGGATAATTGATATGAACTAGATCTAGTAAATAAAAGCAAACAAACAACAACTTTGAATTTAGCGGCCGCACAATCACTCTCAGGTGTCACAAATAATCCAAGGAAAAAACACCACACCTGAATAAATTTGAGAAATCAATATCCTAGAGAGACGAATCTTTCACAACCTAGTCTTACAAAACATGTAGATCTACTATCCATCCACGCCCACCGAAAGTACAAGGCGTTTGGACAGAGCCAGATCTCGGCTGGCGAAACATAAACACAGTTTCGCTAGAGAGGCCCTGTACGTGGAAATGTCAACGCATCGCAGTCACCAACACACAACCATAGAACTGGGTAGAAGAAAGCTGCTAGCTGTACACATGATTAGCAGACACACGTTTTTGTCGCGGTATATCTTCGATTCCCATTACGAACGAACGAGCTACCTATGATTGTACTGTACAATAGTTATTGTTTATGGGTACTTGATCACGCTCCATCTTGATGTATGTCGTAGGTCTCATTTTGTCACAAAACTGTTCATATATTATAATATGAACAGTTTCCCGACAAACGCGACATATCCCTTTAGATCTACATATTATGCAGATATTCATTATATAAGATCATGTCAGTTCGTAATGTACTAAAGTGTTGGCTCCTTCACGAGATGTTGATACATACAGGAAATTACGACCCATTGTATATTTTTTTACAGCTTTATTCAGATGGCATGTAGAATAAACAGTAAGAAAAAGCCATGAAGTCTTAATTAATATTGCTATGACGCTGAATAATAATGATTATATCATAGAGAAAGGTTTCAGTACTCTTTGTTTCATTCTGATTGCTGTTTCATCTAACTGACCAGGTGTGCTTTTAGGGTACACTTCACTTACTATCAGGAAACGGTTTTTAAAAAAATTAAATAAGGCACGATAAGTCTCATTAGGATGGAAAACTAGGTCTCCTTGTACAGTAGCCCTTGTTCTGAATTCTTGTTGTTGCCGTTCGTTTGCTTTAGTTTCTTTGCTGATTTCTTTGGTTATTTTGTTTTCTTTGTTGGTGTGATGAAAATAGATAACAACTCATAGTGGTATGACATGACTGTTGTTTTGATTAAAAGTTAGGATTACGAATAGTTCCCATTGGTTGCCTTGTCTTATGGCCAAATCAATCGTTATATCATTATATTATTTGTAGTTTATCTATAATGTAATAATAATGATAATAACAATAACAACAAGAGCAACAACAATAAGAAGAAGAAAGATAATAATGCTAAAGATAACAATAATAACAACAACAATAATAATAATAATAATAATAATAATAATAATAATAATAATAATAATAATAATAATAATAATAATAAGAAGAAGAAGAAGAAGAAGAAGAAGAAGATGGGGGCTCTCGTGACTTAGAGGTTAAGGTGTTCGCCTCTCATTCAAAGGTTCCGGGTACGAATCCTGGTATCGACGGAAAAGTTCTCTTCTCTAAAATTGTCTCTGAAAAATTGTCTCTGAAAGATTACTCCATTGTTGTGGATGAGAGGGAAACCCTCTGTTTGGACATATCATAGTAGTGTAAAACTGTGGCATATGGCAGCAAGGTTTTGAAACACAAGAGCTTGTAAAGTAGAGAAAGCAGAGAAGCAAGAACATCAAAACGGACAAATCATGACATTGATACTGGCCCATTAATAGACCTGATGTGTTCTGCTTGTAGGAATTTAAAAAAAGAAAAAGAAAAACACTTGAAACTCACAAGCGAAACCATAATAATTATGTTACAAAGGTTTAACCAACTAACAATACTTAAGCTTAGAAAGATAAGCACACCATTGCAGGAAAGGGAACGATATATATATATATATATATATATATATATATATATATATATATATATGTGTGTGTGTGTGTGTGTGTGTGTGTGTGTGTGTGTATGTGTGTGTGTGTGTGTGTATGTGTGTGTGTGTGTGTGTGTGTGTGTGTGTGTGTGTGTGTCTGTGTTTGTGTGTGTGCGCGCGCGTACATAATATCTATAGACTGGCTTTTGTTTGACAACCCGTAATCGTCCAACATTGACTAGGTTATCAGACATTCTGAAGATGGGCTTGACCAGGTGTGCCATTAGGTTACTCTACACTATTACAATTCTTGTTTGTTTTATGTTGCGAGGTATGTAAAATTACATAGGTGGTTGTCGGGTACTCTGGTGTGGTTCACTACTTCCGTTCTGTCGTAACCTTTATCGTCCTTCTCTTTTTCTTTGTATGTCACACTCTGTATAACACCTTTAATCTTCGGCACTCATCTTATAATCTATTTAAGTTGCAAATGCAGTAAAACATTTACATAAAGGAAAAAGTAAAGTTTCTACTTAACAGCTATTGCCTTCTTCCTTTGTATGTGGTGTTCCACTGTACAATTGTACACACCTCAACTACCCCCCCCCCCTCCCCTTAAAAAACCCCAAAAAAACAACCTCTAAACAACTAATACTGTTTGGTCAAATTATGAAATTTGAGTTATTTACTGATTTGCGAAGTTCAGGCACTTCTGTGTTTTAAATAAAGGTAAGACAAAATCTAGACACCTCGGCCGTACCTGCTGTTTTGTACACACACTGACAATGGGAAGAGAAAAAAGAACGTTATTGACTGAATAACAACACATTCTCCTTGGTCGTTGTTAATGGCAATGAATATTCAGAGTATTTGCCTCAAGGACAACTATGAACAGCCCAGGAAGGCACGCACTCTAATCTTGCAAAAACAAAATGATCCTGAATAAATCTTTCTTTATACTTCGGAGGGTTTATTTATAGCCCGATAAAAGTATACGTCACATGAATACATATTGCATCTATTTATTCTTTCTGTTTTAGAAATGAGTCTAGAAATGGGTGACTGGCGCCTGTGGTGCAGCTGTTAGGCGCTTCGTTGTCGCATGTAGAAGACTAGAGTTCGATTTGCGTGTGAGGAAATTTTTTTATTGAGTATCTCCGTCTGTCTTTTGGGAAATTATGCATCTCTCAGCCCCGGTTGGCCTTGACAAGCGGAGTCGAAGCAGCCCGCTTCCTAAATGTTCTATATCGTGTCGATAGGGACGTAGAACATCTGCATCATTAAAAACAAAATAAAAAAAATATGTCCTCATCAACATATAAACGCTTACTCAGAATTTAGATGACAGAGATGGTCAGTTGTATTCGGGGTTTTTGGGTTGTTGTTTTTTTCTCTCTCAAAACACGGCGAATTAGGCGAATTAACCAAGTAAAATCGCAAATCGAACATATTACACCCATGAGTAAGAGCAACAATTAAAACAAACCAACCATAAAACACCCCCCTCCCCCCCCCTCTCTCAGGGAGAGATGTTCAGCAACTTAGTCAGCAATTAAGATTGTTAAAAAGTTATCAAATATTTCTTCTTTCCTCGCGTATCAATCCAGCCCTTCCCTTCAGTAGTTGCACGTAGCCTTCAATGACAGTCAGGCAATCAATGGATGCTTTAACACTCTACCATCTGTAGCTTATTATAGTATTCTTCTCATGCTCTCTATTGTATAGCCCTGCACGACTGTTGTGCGAGGCATAATTACTATTCTTGTGGACTGTAGAGTTTTATCTGTTGTCTTTGTACGTATTCTATTTTTGCAAGGAACGGACAATGAACTACAAAGTGAGGGTGAAGATAATGTGTGCAATTCAGGATAATGTCGAGTGTGAGGGCGAATTTTATTGGGGGCATTCATAATGTAGACTTGTCTATCTATGAGCCTAATATATGGAAATGTGAGAGACAGGGATAGCAGATGAGAGAATCACACACACACGCACACACAC
>NW_004797383.1:1163312-1168320 GCF_000002075.1 Aplysia californica | reverse complement strand
GTTGGAGGGGCAGAGAAATTAGGTTTGACGGTTGCTCATAAAAAGACTTCTGTTCCCAAATCGAAGGCCGATCACCACTCTCGTACATACAGACACACACACACACACACACTCGCACACACATACACACACTAAACACACACACACACACACACACACACACACACACACACAAATATACACACATACACACACGTACATGCACACGCACACGCACATACACACACGCACACGTGCACACACAGGTGCACGTAAAGAGACGTATTCAAGCACTCACGGAAAGTTATATCATTTCTCATTTCTCATTAAAATACGCGGGTATTAAAGGGTTACAGGTGTACTCAATTAAAATCCTAATTGCTTTCTCTTCCACATCAGTTTCGATGACCTCATCATTGTTTGTGATTTATCTATTCCCATTACATGGCGGAATTATGACCCATACTGTAGATATGACCAGATAATAATGTAGAGACGACTGATAATTTTCGAAAGTTAGTGATGATCAGGACTTGCCCGACGTCACTGCACGTTCTCACATAATATGGGACTGGCGTCTGTGGTGTAGCGGTTAGGCACTTCGCAAGCAGGAGAACCGACTTCGAATCCCGAGTTGGGAGAAAATTTCTATAAAGTATCACGGTCATTCTGTTGATATCTTGTATCCCTCTCAGTCTGGATTGGCCCTGACAGGCAGGATCGGAAGCCCGCTACCTTGATGTTCTAAACTGTGTCGACGGGGGCGTAAAAATATCTACATTTTAGAAAGACTCCTCACATAGACGAAATAACAAAGGTGTTTGTTTTGTTTTAGTAGAGGTTTTATGGCGATCGCAACTGCATAAGGTCATATGAGCGCCAGAAGATTAGACGGGCTACAAGAGAGTAACAAACATAAAAAAGAAGGAGGAGAGATAAAAACGATAGATGTTTGATAGGAAAGAAGAAGCACACCAGAGCACCCGCCAACCATTCTCCTACAAAGGTGGTACAGTATCAGTATTCAACAAATTAGTAAATGCCGCATGTATTTGCTAACAACACTACCTCGCGCATAATACGAGGGGTATATTTCAACTCCAAAATGGTCCATTTTTGTAGGTCATGCAATTAACACCGAGTGAATTTCTGGCATGATGGAAGGGAGAAGTGAGGTAAAGATGCGTTATGTCGCCAGGCCTCTTTAACATATTATGCAGTGAAACAGTCCTTAGAAATGTAGAAGAATGTCAAGGTCTCAAAGAAAATAACGAAACTATTAATAAGATCAGGTATACCAATGATAGGTTTAGAAAAACGTTTCTAGATACGATTCAAACTGAAAGTGAACGTAAAGTGTTATTGTTGAATGTGAAGAAAACAGATTACGTTGTAAAATAAAAAAGCCTAATTTTTATTTTATTTTACCGTGTAATCCTATTAATCTGTAAATTCTATTTGTAATCTCATAAGCAAAAGTGAGAAGTAAAACAAGTTCAACAGTATAAATATCTACGGTACATTAGTTACATTCTTTGCCAAATGTTGCAAAGAAATGAAAAAAAGAGAGGCATCGGCAAAAGCAATACAAATGAATCCGACCCTGAAAAAAACAACATCTCAATGATGACAAAAATACAGTTCTATAAGGCTATGGGTGGCCAGCCCTTCCATATAGCTTTTGTGAGAGCATCCGAGCAAAGGAATAAATGGTAAATACCTGTCGCAGCTATGGCACTTGATGATGATGATTTTCTATTATAATTTATAAAAAGACCCAATTATTCTGGAATGGAATTATTGTATCTCTCTGACTTAGTATGTCTATAAATGTATTTGGATTTTAGAAATAAATTCAAACTTTTGTTTTCTAGTTTGTCATCTGATAAGCATTTTAAACACAAGGCAGTAAAGGTTTATATGTTTTTACATGTTTATGCTGCTAATGAAATAAAAAATCCAAATCGAGGTGAATTCAGGCATGCCCACTTATTGATTTCATCAAATGGCTGCCCACATTCCCACGTATTTTGTCTTTTTTTTTGGGTTTAAATTTTAAAAATCTAACCCACATTAGCGGTTTTTAAAAACCTTTGACAAGTATACCATTAAAATGTAATTCGAAGGGGTGTGTACTGTGTACCCAAGTAGTGTAGCACATCTTTCCAATTATCATTTTTTAAAACACGAGCTCTTCAGCTGGGTTTTTTTTCCCATGATGGCAATACCATCGTCGGTCAATTGACACGACTGAACACTAGCTGTCAATCTGAGTGTGACTATAAATTTTCAAAGCAGGCTGACAACAAGAGAAGGTCCTAATCAGAGAGGGTTTACAGTAATATTAATAATAGTATTACTGTAAACTCTCTGGTCCTAATCTGACGAATTGGACACACTGAACAAAGGCGACAGTACAAAGGGGGAACTAGATAAATGTTGTCTACATTTCAATAATGTTAAGATCTTTAAATTGTGAAATATTTTTTACGTTATTTTGCTATAAGTTTAGATCTCTCTGATTTTGGTACCCTCTAGCATATTTTGGCTGACGATCGTATAAGGTTTTATAATCTAGTTTTGTCCTCTCAGAGCCATCTGGATCACATGATACGATAACAGTTCTGCTGTGCGTTTTCTGGGATGAAATGATTCTATCTCCAGTATGTATACATTGAAGAGACGTAGAAAGAATTTCACGAAATCTACAAGTATTTTTAACTCTGTGAGCTTATACATTCAATGTGAAGAAATCAGTGTTTTATCTTAATTAGATACGCTTCTGAGAAATATAACTCTCTCATTTTATTAAACAGTTAAAACAAAGAGGAACATATTTAAGAGCACTCCATCTTTGCAACAGCTTGTATATTTAATGCACAAGAAAGGTGTTTCTGTCATTAAGAATTTAAACAATTCAGATAAATCCGGCTCAACAAACAGACGACCCGCGTTGCCTATCGCAATTAAACAGCGTTATTAAAAAAGAATGAACCGATTTATGACGCATTATTTCAGTTTTCAAGCATAGTTTTGAAATGAGTCAGTGACCATTTGAAAGAGGAGTTATCTAATTTTTAAATAGCTGTGCCCCAGCGATGGACTGTTAGAAAGGGGCTCAAGACCTTCCGCTCTGTGCTTAGCTTGCCAGATCCCTAGAACTCATCGTGCGTTAATCTTTTTCTTGTGGTGATGTGTAAGATATCGCATGTATGTTCCACCACTATCCCACTAACTTTAAACATCGAATAAGAACGGTGATCAATTCAGTGGACCGTGTATTATGCTGAAACGCATCTGAGATGAACTGCTTTATCGCACTGCTGATGTCCATGCTACTGGTGGTGGCCACATTGAACATTTATTGTTACACAGAAAATAAATGTTGATTGTGAGTAAACTTTTTGTGACCAAGCCTGAGTTTTCTATTGCTTTTCCAGGATAAAATAATGCGTAATGAAATCGGTTCATTCTTTTTTAATCACCCTGTAAAGGCCATCAGGCGCTCATATGATCTGATGCAGTTGCGAGAGCCGTAAAACCTCTACAGAAACAAAGAAGCCATCAGTGGTCTGTCTGTCTGTCTGTCTGTCTGTCTGTCTGTCTGTCTGTCTGTCTGTCTGTCTGTCTGTCTGTCTGTCTGAGACTCCATCACAACTGTTTTCCTTCTTGCCTGCTTATTTGGTCCCGCTCCCCTCGGTCTTCCTCAAATTTGTCCCCTACCCTTCTTTTGTCTCCAGGTCCAGCCCACCTTTTTCCTACACCTTATTCCAACAGGAGGAAAAAAGCATAATATCGAAATAAAAAGGCACCCTACCCCCACCCACCTCCATACACAAACTCCACAATCATCTTTTTGTACGACTAGTCTCAAGTACGAGCACCAATCACGCACGGGACTAATGTATGCTCCATATCAAGTACTGAAGTGCTCCAGTCCTCACTAAACTAATGGCAACACCAGTAACAACAACAACAACAATACCAATGCTGATATCAGGATAGATCTTGTGATGCATGATTCGTCACTGCACGATAAAGGACGATAGAGGATCTCGTAAAGTGTTCACATAATTAAAGGAATCATGCAACTAAATAATGGCAATGTTGACCGAGTTTTCATAATATACTATTTTCTGATAACTTTGAATCGATAAAATGTGCAAGAGTGCTTAAATTGCGAGTTATAACTGCTCTCTGGGGTTATCCATATTCCTGGAAGACATAATCAACAGCACATCTTGATCCTGTGCAACTTCAGGGGAGCTTAATGTGACCTATTTTCAGCAGTCTAGAAAGTTAACGTTTATGTTACATTTATCTCCCACAGAATTTTGATGCCATAAAACTCCACTACAACAGTTGTCATAATCCTTCTGGAAACATTTTTGGAGTATGAAGCTGAGGCAGTCCTTTCTGCTCCATAAAAAAGGACAAAGGTTTCAACCCTACCGAAATCCTTAAATTCAAACGAAACAGAATATTATAAGCTTCAGTTAAGAGGGAAAAAATCAAAATTTGATATGGGATATGACTGTAATTATGTCAGATAGTTCGTTGTAAGATACATATAAGTTTGAATTTTGTACGCCTGAAATATTTGTCTACAACACAAAAGAGCCAGGGATGTTTTGCTACTATGGTGAAGTAACCATCATAGGCGATGGCTGCGGAAGAAAGGCGTGGATATTCGCTACGAAATCACCCGTTTCCACTATTGGCTCCTACAGTGGATTTTTTTTTCGGGGTTGGGGGGGGGGGGGACTTTTCAAAGACTTTTTCAAAATGATCCAAGAGCGACACGAACCGTTTGGGCGACAAAACTGTACCGTTTCTATGGGAGAGCTGAACTTAAAATGCCTGTACAAGGCATATTTCCGTATTCCTTCATCAACTAATAACATACGCGTAGAACACTTCACCCATTCAGTCTTTACTAACATGACTCATGGCCAAGAACAACAAATTCATATCCACGGCAGCAAGCACCATTATATAGTAATTGAGTCAAGGTCTTGTTTATAAAATA
>NW_004797383.1:1159866-1160999 GCF_000002075.1 Aplysia californica | reverse complement strand
TATTTTGTTTGGGTTTTTTTTGCTTTTTATTTTTCTATATTCAATGGCACTGCCCAAGAGGAGCGCCTAAGGTGAGCACTTTTCTTCTTGACAATAGGTGAACGTCTTGGCCAAGTTCGACTGCTGTGGCTAATTAGCCCATCCTGCAGGTTATGGGCACTTTAAAAAAAAAGGATATCCGTCGTTAAGCTCGGGGCCATCCATGTCTGGAAACCTTGCTCAAGAGTGTTTACCAATGGTCTATTAATTTATGCCGCAATAAATTGTACAATGGAACATCTTTATACATGTTACGTATTTCGTGTTCACAGGTTCTCGCGTGAGCTACAAATCCCCTTTGACACTCCCATCCCCATCCAAGTCTTACATCTGTCATGGTGTCCTTATATCCACATTTTGACGGTTTTGCACTCGGGGAAATATATTCAGAGTTCAAGTTCTAGGCCAAGCTTATGAGACATAAGGGCCATCCGCTTTGTAGAAGTTGGCATGTGCGCTATTGGCCAAAATGTTGCGGGGTAACATTCCAGTGAAATTATTAATTAGTTTGGTGTAACATCAAGAATTGTATTTTGCTGCTGTCATGCAGACTGTGCTACTTTGGAGACACGTTGAGGTGGCTGAGTAGATGATTGTTGATCTTGAAAATACACATATTCAAGTTTTGCGTTCTTACCCAGCTTTTGATGCAAAATTACCCCTGGCCCCAATGCTGAGGGTACGAGAAAGAAGAGCTAGAGACAATCGAATGCATGCGATGTTCTTTTCCATCGGCAGTATTTCAGTCTATGGTCCCATACTTACGTCTAGTGTACTTTTTCAATTATGCAAAATCATTGTTCAACAACTCTGAAGCACTTTGCATTGACATAGTCATGATGTGGCTTGTAAAGTTAGCTCAGTATCGGTAATATTACCTGAATATATATACTGTACACTGGGACTTTTTCACGAAACGACTTGAGTTCGTGATTTTCATTATTTTAAAAAAGATATTCTCAAATTTTTGTCGTTCAAGAAATGTTATAAGGGGCGATACTGCATTGGAACTCTTGACACTTGACACCAGGCGAATCAAATCGTGAATCCAAAACGAAAAAAGAGCGCGCGTGAAAACCCGGTTTATATATATA
>NW_004797383.1:1157910-1158970 GCF_000002075.1 Aplysia californica | reverse complement strand
ACACACACACACACACACACACAAACACACACACACACACATACGCGAACTAGATGTATTCACTCTCGGTCGCCATTTCCAATAATATTACTTTATACTAATAATTGAGGTTTCTCTTACAAAAGAACAAGTCCAAGGTACAGCTTTGAGCCTGTCAAAAAACATGAACACAGAAGAAAAAGGAACAGAGTATTTACTAATGTTAAAAAACGAGTGATTAATTTGAGAGAATTCTTTTTCTTCAGTTATCAGCTTCAAGCTTGCTGGCGTTGATACAAAATGACCATTAGTTTTTCTCTGCCGATAAGAATTTTTGTTGATCTTCATTTACGTCATATAGGATGGATATAAATTAAATATGACAGTTTTCGTTGTACCAGGCACCAATAAAGATGGGTTTAGGACAGGGAGCATATATTTTAATGCATGGGCAGGGATCACTGTTTGCTTTAGTTTTTTAAATATCGTGACAGTGTGCACAGCGTAAGAGGTGCAACACGTTACTGCAAAGTCTGTGTGACGAAACCGTTCTCAACTCTTAAAACCTCAGCGTAGATAGCAGTGAATTAGAATACAGGGAATAGGAAAACACTGCTGAACTAGACCAAACACCCATTTTTCTACCCATCCCACCCCTCCACCTGCAAGACCTATTCCCATCACTCAAATCTCCGATTCTTTTTAGCGCTTTCCAAAATCAGGAGACGTGCTGTTTTTGGGGTTCAATAATGCCCGGCATTGTAACGCTGTGTGATTCAAACTACGAGTACCTTTTAAACTGCACAATGGATTTTTATTTTACAAAGAAGTACATATACTTGAAAAGTTCGAAAACTGATCCATCTACCAAGAGCAAGCAGCAATCTACCGTCCTTGGAAAAAACATCATCGTGTGAGATCTGCGATGTAGAAAACCGGGGCAAGAGAAGCCATAGCTGAATTAAGGTGGATGGACAGTTGAGTGTGAAAACTAATTAATTGTCATTTCTTTTAAAAGAATTGTAGCCATGAAATGTTATAATAGACGGAGAAAAGGATATAGAGAGAAAGAGAGAGAGAG
>NW_004797383.1:1155390-1157178 GCF_000002075.1 Aplysia californica | reverse complement strand
AGAGAAGGGTGGGAGAAGGAGTAAATATTTATAGATTGTTATATACGAGGATTTGTGTGTGCGTGTATATGTGCGTTAGACTTTGTGTGTGCGCGTTTGTGTGATGGGACATATTTGTCGATTCAGCGTGGCCATTGGTCGAATGAAGGATTACATACAATCTGTCTACTTTTCCACATGGCACCATGAGAAAAAATGTTGAGAAATTTTGAAGAAGGCGGTATCTTTTCTCTTTGTTTTGTTTCTTTCTTGCGCTCATTCAGACCAAATTCGTTATCTCTAGCAATTTTTCAGAAAAATATACCGCCAATCTCTGTCCTTTAAAAAAAGTCTATTTGATAAACTAAAGCCCCGGAAGCCATAGTTTTAAACTAATCTTTAGCTAATGACAAGTAGGCAATTTAATTTTGCAGGGTGTCATTATTTTTTAGTTGTTTTTTTTTTGCAGGGATATATTAAATTACTAATAATTAAGTAAACTTAACGACACTAACTATCAACTTATTTAGAGGAGTGCATAACATGTTAAAACCTGATTCCAAGTGCTCTTTTCGCTTTCACATAATCTATCCTGAGCTCGCTTGGAGGGAGCAGCAGTTGGTCAGTTTGATTGAAAACAGAAAACGTTCACTCACCTGCCTGAATTGTTGCTGTCTGTCACCTCAAATTCAGAGACAGTCCTCCCGTTTTCCTCTGGATCCCCCGGCCCCGACTCATAGGCCAAGTTATGCATCTCAGCTTTGCTCATTGCGGTTAGAACTGGCGAAGATAGACAGGAAACGGTGAGTTTGCTCTGAGTCCGAGGTGTTGCTACTTTCACAGATTTCAAAGGAGATTAGAATATCTGTTCGGGCAATACACCCGAGTAAACGGCTGCAGCCAGAAAGCAAATACATGTAACTCGTAACCCCAACCAGTTCGTTAGGGGTCTGCGAGTACTAGAGTCCACCCGAGTACTCGATTATATAGCCCTTGCTTGTATCCCGAGCAGTTTTTACTTGAGTACTTGTTCGAGTCCAAACCCTCCAAGTACTCGAGTAGTTACTCGAGATGGGGCTTTAAAAAATGCACCTTTCATTGTTTTTGACATAATCTTTTCGCAAACAGTTCGGAGCAAAAAAAAAAAGGACGGGTTTGGGGAGGAAGGGACGAGAAAGGGGGAAGGGGTTAAATTTATTTGCAATTACAGCAAATAACACACCGAATTTGTGCTCACTCGAGTATATTATTATTATAATTACCCGGACTCGAGCTCCAGTCCAAATTATTAGACTCGCATTACGCGTGGGGATTAAACTCGAGCATAGTTGGCGAAGATTTCAGTATCGTCAAGATCAGAGCTTGCCAACCAGAGCGGTATTTCCAGCCAGTGGGAGACTTGGTAATTTTGGCGGACGGTGGGGGCATCATCCGGGTAGTGATAGGTATCATGTAATGCCCAGCACGAACATAATTATTAGCCATATTAAGGAGGCAAAAGTGGGTGCTGGCTAAAAAAAAAAAAAAAAGAAACAAACGGTTGACAAGCCCGGATGTAGATTCTGAGGCTGGATCTATGAGCTCATGATTCTGTAGAGGTTGACATTATTATTTTGGTCTTGCCTCTCATATGTTCTAAATAGCGTATTGGTATGGAGAAGAAAAATACACAAACACAAATAAAAAGCGAGAGAGGAAATGAAATGGTTAGACAGACAGACTGGCAGACAGACTGATAGACACACATACATACACACACGAACGCACACACAAAGAGAGAGAGAGAGAGAGAGAGAGAGAGAGAGAGAG
>NW_004797383.1:1153827-1155138 GCF_000002075.1 Aplysia californica | reverse complement strand
CACACACACACACAGATACAGCAGACGCTTAGACATTGATACAAAATAGTAATTACTCTACTATTCTTGATTATGCCTTTTTCCGAAATCAAACAGTCTAGTCATAATAAAATGACAGTTGTCTTTTCTGGTATATTAATATCATTTAGCTTTTTTTTTTCCTTGAAACAAATATACAACAAACAGCCAACCAGTTAAGCACACGAGTATGTCATTAAAAAAAAAAAATTTTTTTTTGGGGGGGGGGTTGTTAGTACATTTGTTCGTTTGTTTTAGTTGTTGTTTTTCATGAGGGGGGCGGTGGTGTTTTTCTTGGGTGGTGCTTTTATGTTTGTTTGTTATTGTTAAGAAACAATCGAATCTGTCTGTTATTCTTAGAAAGACACCAAGTGAAACTTCAGATCAAGAAGACAATGTAAATGTTCCTTAAAAGTTTGTGGTGTGTTCTTCTTGAGATTCATCTTCCACGCCTTCCACGAAATTTAGTAATTGTAAAAAAAATTTTTTTTAAAATCAACAGAGGAAATCCCCGCTCAATACCTATATCACTTACGGGATGGATCCTATTACGGCCGTTTAGTGTGGTGTTGGTTCAGTTGCCCCAAATTCTTACTTCCAGTCCCCTGCTTTCCGTGTCTTACTTAAACAGAAAAAATAGAACGCCAAATATTAATGGAGAAAACGGAAAGTGCACAACCTAAAGCTTTTTCTTTTATCAATAGGACTTTGTTCTCTTTCGCTGAGGTTATTTATTTTTTAAAGAACATTTCAAAGCCCCACTATTCTTACTACGATCTTCAAAGTTAAGTCCCTTGGTGTCTATAGCATGATCGAATACTTCAAGTAAACACTTAACATTACAAAGGACTCTTTTCCACAAGAGGAAAAACTTTGTTTGGGCGGTAGGCTTCAGCTTAACTCTGTTATTCTTACAGAGGAAGTCACACCTCCACATGCCAGGCCTTCTACTTAAGACACGTATTCTTTTGAATAGCACATTTAAGTGAATATGCGAAATCAAGTTGGGCAGTACTTTGTTTCTATCAACTTGTCTGTCTCCACGGCTAGCTGTCCGCCCGTCTGTCTGTCAGTCTCCATGGCTGTCTGTTTATCTGTTTGTCTGTCTGTCTGTCTGTTTGTTTGTTTGCGTGCATGTGTGTTTATATTTGAGTTTGTGGGTACGTGTGTGTATGCGTGATTGTGCGCGCACGGGGCGCGTGTGTTTATGTGTGTGTGTGTGTGCGTGTGTGAGTGTGTGTGTGTGTGTGTGTGCGTGTGTGTGTGCGTGCGTGTGTGTGTGTGTGTGTGTGT
>NW_004797383.1:1152528-1153727 GCF_000002075.1 Aplysia californica | reverse complement strand
GGGCACAAAGTGGAAAGGAAAGCAGACAACAGAACATTGTTAGAGATCAGGAAAGGATGTGAAAGGAGACAATTTTAGAGAAGAAAATTTTTTGGTCGCTACCCGGAATCGAACCCGGGACCTTTGAATGAGAGGCCAACACCTTAACCTCTAGGCCACGAGAGCCCCCTGTGTGTCTACGTGTATATAATGGGTGTGTGCGTCTATTTGTGTGTGTGTGTGTGTGTGTGTGTGTGTGTGTGTGTGTGTGTGTGTGTGTGTGTGTGTGCATGGGTGGACGTGTGTGAGTGTGTAATTTCACATTTCTGGGCGTAAAAATCAACTTCAAATAAACTTTGAATGGCAATATATGTAGATAGAAGAAAAACACAACCTGATTCAGAACACTGCACAGAGAATCCAAACAAAGTAATCGTCACTACTACAGTCGTTTTACGTGTCGGCACAGGAATGAAAAAGTTACATCATTCTAAAACGAATGATAAATAAAAGTGATTAAATACCCAGTACTAAAGTCCCCTAAAATCTACCCCCAAATGTCTTCAGCTACAAAATAATGTTTCCAAACTAAAGGAAAAAAGCTTGAAACTTTTACTGAAGGTTTCAGACTAAAATTCTAATCACACACAACAACTGTATAATCACCACGCACTTGGAGTCTCAACGAACAACAGTACTATGCACAGGCTGATAACGTATCTGTACGTGGGTAAGATATACAGAAAGTCGGGTGTTTATAAGGCCCCAGATTCAGAATGGCCTGCGCCGTTCTCAACCAACGTTGGCATGATGGGTGCCTATCTTGGAGCCCGGGTGGCCCTGAACTTGTTCCTCAGATCCGGGTTTAAAGTGGGACGTCAAAGGTCAGAGACAAGACGAGCTGTTCGTGTGAGTTGGAAACCCATGGACAGATGAACGTTCGACAGGAAGAAAGTAGGCCTGCCTTAACTCAACACGTTCCTTTGGAACGGTGAAGGGGGCGGGGGAAGGCTGTACTCCATGAATGGGAGGAGGGGGAGGGGATGAGGACAGAATCGTTTATCAGGTCAAGGGTAGCCATAGTAGGGGCTCAGACAAGGCGGGTAATGTGCTACTTTTGTTTATACATATATTGGAAAAACAGTAAAAAGTATGTTTAAGAATGTGTTACAGCTATAGTTGTGTATCTCGCTGAAAACTAAGTCGATTTCACAATTATA
>NW_004797383.1:1149437-1152406 GCF_000002075.1 Aplysia californica | reverse complement strand
CCCCTCCCTCAGTTTCTGCCTATTGACAAGTGCCCATTGCAACTAAGATGGACTGAGGAAAATAGGTAAAGCGCTTTCCTAATGCTACAACCTGTACGCTACGAAGACAGGAGTCAAACTCACAACTTTTATTTTAGTTGAGTCCGGCTCCTATTATCTAATAAATAGATAATGTTCCTTTTCTACAGACGACAGTGTCTGTGCTGCATTTACTCTTTGCTCAGATTGATGCCTCATCTCAAACACCGACGTTATTTCGTGTGGACAGACTCCAGCGACTTCTCAAACGGAACATTATTTTTATCTCTGTTTTACATTTTTGTTTCGTTTAAGAAAGAAAAAGGGATCCGCTACCGTGCACGTAGTTCCTGGCCCCACAAACCTCACCACGTTTCTTTTTAAGAAGAAAAATCTCAACAAGGGAGCTAGCCACTAATAAAGACTTTACTTTTTCCGGTGTCGTGCGGTGATATGTTGTCTCTGCCTTGTTTTATACCATATGACCCTGCGCTCAGAAAATGAAGCACGGAAAGAGCTACGCAATTTGAAATATTTCACTGTACGAAGATCTTCCAAGCTAACCCAGTGGCTAGAATTCTTGCTAAGGACACTGGGCGTCAGTGTCATCCTGGTGTCCACACATCGGTTATTTGCTCGGCTTGTGTCATTCCAACTGACTTAATTCAGCTGGGTGCAAAGTGCTAAAATGAGATTTGGGCACAATTTCCACGCCCCCTTCTACCAGCTCTTCTATGGGATCGTACCCGAACTTGGGGTATTCTGTGGCCATGCTTTCTTTAAAGCAACTAATGTACGGCAATGGTGTATTTGGAAACATTTCAGAAGGAGGAGTGATTACAGTATCATTTAGGAGAAAGGCTTTTTGGATTCTGCCTGTCAGGACTACCCGGGCTGTGATGTATACAACAGAGGGACGGAAATACTCACATCGGAATCGAACATACAGTCTGCGAGCGACGGCAAAACACTTAACCGCTACACCATAGAAGCCAGTACCTTCCAGCCTCGCGCCCGAAAGTCTACTGAATAATTGGATTCTACGCTTTCTTGAGATAATGCTCAGAACCCTTGCCCCGCAGCTGTTTTATGTCACCGTATTGTTCTATTACAGTATAACTACACTGTTTCTTTGTATATGTTGTAGACGAAGTCAAACATTCATCACCTCAGTTTATTTGGTTTATTTGTTCCATCGAAAACGACGGCCAGCAAAGATACCATCCGTCGAAGCGGACTGGCCAAGTTACATACATTATTAGTAGTGTTATAGCTGGTCAGACTTGCATTGTTTCAAAATGTACACGCAATTAATACCATGCACAAAGGCAAAACAGAAATAACAAATAAATCCACGAAAAAACAACTGACATCACTGTTTTGGAATTTTTTATTTTATGCGGCTTAATTCAGTTCGAAGCGTTCAAATTAGTTGACTGAAACGATAAAAATGTACTATTTTCTTCTTATGAAATATGCAATCTCCTGATTTTTGTTAGCACTTTCCTATTGGTTTGCCATCGCTGTGTGATGTTGGGGTTGTAGCTTCAAAACAAGACGGGCACTGTCCAGATAAATATTGTAGTGTGTGATATTTGCAAATGTTGTCAAACTGTAATCTACCAGTACTTAGTAGAGTGTAACAAGACGGAGTGGAAGCGATAAAACAGGGACAAAGGAATAAAACTTGTAGAAATGAAGAGACGAAACAAGGATTTAGTATCTGGAGCACGTCTCCTCCGAACAGTGAAGATACTTCTGTGTGGGCGTTTTAGTGAAATAAATCTACACCAAGCGTGTGATAACTGGTTTGGCGACCGGAAAAAGTACAAATACCGACGTCCCTGTCTATTGAAACATTAGAAAGGAAAATGTCTCTGGGACAGTCCTAAGGCTGCTGTGAAAATTTTCGTAACTAAATAATTATGCAACGAAAAGACAGATAGTGCATTAGTTGGTATGACATACTTGTATGAATCAGTTATCTGAAAAAGATGCCCCTGTTCTTTGGTGCATATGGATATGATTCGTGCTCAGAATATGAGGAAACAGCTCGCTTGCTGTGATTGTGTGGGTCCAAGGAAAACATTTTTGGTATACAGAAGGGGGCCAGTATGGCTACAATTAGGATGGGGGAAAAGTTTCTTTTGCTATCATGAAAAAATGGCAGCCACAGAGAAATGATTTCAAACGAGACGGTGGTATTAGCAGTCTGCTGTCCTTTCAAAAGTTCATGTTTTGGTGGAACTAAAATCTCCTTTGGTCTTTTTAGATGATTCTACACAAGCCATTTCAGTGGCTTATGCTTCTGCACGGTGAAAAGAGCTACGTATATCTCCCTTCACATCATGCAATAAAATAGACAAAGCGCGAACGAAGCTGATACCTCAAAACTTTATAAGTATATTATGTATCTAAACACACACTATTAAACAGGCTGTATTTGTTGTTGGTTCGATCGGAAAGAGGCCGTATTTATTCGGTATTAGAAAGATGACATTTTACATGAATACATTTTTCCAAACCAAAGAACATATTTCAGATCAGAAATGAAGTTTACAATCTTATATGTTTGTTTTTTTAGATCTCCACATAAACAAGTACGTCGTGACTAAAATGATGAAAAGATGACTTCTTGTTACCACACATTGCAACGCGTGCAAATTAAAATTACAACGACCACCATAAAGTATGTTCACCTGCCAGCCCACTTATTCACGATTCGATAAGATTTAATTAAATAATGGATCTCTCTAATTAAAAGAAACATTACAGGATATTACGCGAATGAGAAGCAGCAGATCCGGTTGTCTAAGAAACGATTGTTGTTGAGCGGGGAGTGTCAGGGACAATGACCTAGGCAAATACAAGGGGTTATCTGACTTAAGCCCTTTCATTTTGACACACTATTGTACAAAGAGCAGACAGAAGGTACAAAAGACCCCCCCCAT
>NW_004797383.1:1147536-1149009 GCF_000002075.1 Aplysia californica | reverse complement strand
AGAGAGAGAGAGGGGGGGAAAGAGAGAGAGAGGGAGAGAGATACAAAAGGTAAAGAGAGATATATAGAGGGGAGAGGGGGAAGGGAGGGAAGAGAGGGGAGAGAGGGAGAGAGATATAGGGAGAAAGGAAGGGAAACGGGCGGGAAAGAAGGAATTTTGGGCTTTGTCCCAGTGGCAGGTTTAATAAACACTTGCAGCTCGCCGTCGTTCTTTACTTTTGCCTCACGAAAAGCTAACGTAAAAGTAACAAAACTGGAATATTATACAAAAGCAGACAGAAAAAAAGAAAGTAAACTTATCTCCTTAAGGAGAGCCACACTTGTACATTAATCTTGACATTTTTTTATATCTCGATAATTTATGAGACATCTCAACTGCTGGCCAAGTTCTGGAAAACTCCCAGCGAGTACCCAGCTCTTGTTATGAGTTTCAACGAATTTCGACCTTGTTTAAAGTTGCTTCACTTCTTATATACATTATATGGTTAAATTCGGGGATATACTGTTCCCTGTCCATAAAGTTTCTCTACTTCCTAGTATACTTCACGCTTCATTGTAATTACTATCACAATGCATTTTGCATGTTTTACATCTGTTTTACATCCCTTTCGACACAATTTAGATAATTTGGTTAGGACCAAACAAAGCTGATTGGGGCATTGAATCCCAGTTAACAAGCAGGGATTCCAGATTTTTAAAAAGCTTCGCAACTCAGGAATCGAATTCACGTCTTTTGCCTACAACAACAAAAGGTCTAATCATTACCAAAGATCGTACATAACAAGATTGTTCACTCAGCCAAAAAAAAAAGCCCGCTTCCGATGGCGCTGCAGACTTTGTTTTAAAGCTCTCTTTCGTTTCTCCAGAAAAAGAACAGGAATAACACAGTTTGTTAGTTTCACTTTTATTGTAGTGGAACTCTGTTCGCAAAGTCCGCGCTTTTTCGAAGAGGCCGCCACCGAATTTTGGGGACACTTTTTTTTTAATGGCTCAAAGAGAGGAGTTAACTATCTTGTTATACACGATCTTTGTCACTGCGCCACAGACGCCTGATACCAGAGTTGAAATCGGGGCCTTACAACAAAGCGTGTGTCTGCTCAGTAAGTTATGATGTGTGCGCACAGGGCCGAGATGTGAAACAGAATACTAGTTGGTTACTTTAAAGTTTCACACTTCACATTTATCTCGACTTTTCTGGGTCAACCCTACGCTATGAAAGCATTGCGTGGTTACGTTGACATTTTGTAAATATTATGACACTGGCACTGACCCGGCACTGACCCGGCTATGCATCGGATTTGGTACTGTGAGAATCTCTTGATATGGTGTGCACACTTCGTCCACTTGTCTAAACCGAAAGTAATGCTGATTTTGTAACAAATTTGGCCCTTAAACAAGGTACAATAGCATGCATACCAATAATGGAAAGCATAATATAATGCTACTCTTTTGTTAAAATGGACAAGTTCCCCCC
>NW_004797383.1:1144449-1145969 GCF_000002075.1 Aplysia californica | reverse complement strand
GAGCGTTCTTTATTCTGCTTCCAGGGTAGCATTTTTGCCTTCCATACATTGATTATAAACTTTCATCATAAGCTTGTAGTTGAGACACAACAGCAGAGAGAGAGAAAGAGAGAGAGAGAGAGAGAGAGAGAGAGAGAGAGAGAGAGAGAGAGAGAGAGAGAGAGAGAGCGAACGTCTTCTTTTAATCTTCTTTTACAGAGGCCCAGTGTTCTGTCTCTTATCTCTTTCACGCTTTAAATTTCTTTTTAAGTTCTACACACAAAAAACAAGTAACCGAAAAGCACGTTTTTTAAAACGTCAGACGGAGATCACTAGAAAAGATATCAACAACAAGAAAGCAGCAAAAATCAAATATGTCTGCAAAACCCACATAACGCCCACGTAACGAGTTTAAGGGTACTCTATCGCCATCACTCGCGCTTCGAACTAAGAAAAATCCCAACTGTTGCCGGAATGATCAGGTTACCACCACCCAGGACATGAATGACGTTGTTTTCCCTCTGTGATAAATTCATTAGTCCTCTGTACGCCAATCTCTCTCTCTCTCTCTCTCTCTCTCTCTCTCTCTCTCTCTCTCTCTAAGTGTGCTGGTGTATTGTGTGTGTGCATGTGTGTGTGCATGTGTATGAGTGAGAATGTTTCTCTGTGTGTATGTAAGTGTGTCAGTTTATATCATGTGAGTGTGTGCCATACACAATCAGTGCTACCGACTGAGGTGTCTTTAGGCCATTCCCAAAGGGGGGGCATTAACATGTTCGTATGCACCGTAGAATTGTGAATGGGCTGACTTATCAGTGTCATGCTCATACTGTGCCGAAACAACATAGGGGGGAACTGTTGCTTTTTCTTTTCTTTCCTCATCCCTACAATCGTCATTTTTCCTCTACTTCTTTCGTATGTTTGCCACTCTCTTGCGAACTGCTATTTCCGGGGTGCCTTGATAGTCGAAGCAGACTTTGTGCTGTTGGGGCTAGAGAGGTGAGCAGAGTAAGCTTGATTCCCCATTTGGACTTCTCTATTGACATCCACCCCTTGGCACTCATATGACCTTGCAGTTGAGAGCGCCGTAGAACCTTACCAAAAACTAATCTAAGAGCATCGTTATCTGTCTGCTGCGAGGTTATGTTCCCAACAGCGTGAGTTGGCCCCGCCAGGCAGAGTCGAAGTATCCCGCCTCCTAAATGATCTAACGAGTGTCGACGAGGGCGGAAAACACCTACAATTACATCACAGAATAGAGAATAATGGTCACACTCAACACACCAGAGTTTTGTTGTGTAATAAAAATCAAATCCTAATACGTTTAAGCGTTTGCTTAAGATTCATTTGTTTAATTCTAAGTTGTAGTATGTTAGTAGATCGAAGTGCTGATATGTTTTGTTTTTACTACTGTCCTTAAGTGTATATAATCTAATTAATGTTTAGTTGAAAAGTTCTTCTTTCCGCGGATGAACTGGTTTTCTTGCTATACTCGTATGGGATAGAGCGCTTTTTAAATGAATATATTATTATTATTATTA
>NW_004797383.1:1142021-1143207 GCF_000002075.1 Aplysia californica | reverse complement strand
GGGGTGGCGTGCGTCAGTGCGTCTTTGCGTAGGATTCAGCTTTAATTGGCATGCCATTAACAGAATTTCAGTACTCTTTTTTTTATAGAAACCTTTCCTGTTAAACCCCATGCACCCCAAGCTGTCCTTGACATGCAGGATTAAAGAAGCCCGCTTCCTAAATGATATAAATTGATGAGGAGGTGAACCATAACAATTACGTTTATGGTTATCCTGATACAGTCTCGCACATGGAAAGGAATTGCATCTCCTCTTTCAGTAGAATAGCACATATAATGATTTTACTTGATTTAATACACCTGTGCGTGTGCCATGTAGCTTGATTTACTCGTGTGAACTATTTGTGCCTGCCTCCATTCAAGCCTTCGTTCATTTTTTACTCAGACCACTGCGTTACATGATCCGCCTTCCATATCATCTGTTTGTATTTAACAGGTCTTTGTGTTCTACCGAAAGTCAGAGAATAGCAGTATCAAAGACGAGCAGTAAATCGGAGAAATAGTCTTAAATAAAGATGAGACAAGTGCAATTTTTGGGAGGGACATAAAAATAGAAATAAAAGGCTTGAATGTCTCCCTCTCTCTCCCACTGAATAAATACAGAAGACAAAAGAGGCAAGGGCAGACTAATAATAACTTTCTTAAAGAACTTGAACAATTGGGCGACGGGAAAGAACTGGAGTTTTTTTAAGCATCTAGGCTAAGAAATGAATGGGGAACCATGATCGCTGATGTTTCCTTCAGATCTGGCACTTCATTGTGATCTACACTTGATTAATAAACTTAACGCGTTGAAAGGAATAGCGAACACAGACCTTATCATACCCCTTTCAGTTATGCTACTGTTTTCAAGTGTGAAAATGAAATACATTGTTATTTGGGGCATAAGACAAGGAAGAAAGAATATATAAAAAAAACAGGAAGCAACAGCGAAAAGGAAGTAATCACAAAGCCCTTGCTTTCCGTGGCAATTTTGCAACTCGACAGAGAAAGGACGAAACGGACAGAAATACAGACTGGCAATCAAGCAAATGAATAGATAGATAGATCTCTGTTTCTAGGTTGCTGTCTGCTTATCTGCCTAGCTATCTGCCTGCCTGTCTGTCTGTCTGCCTGTCTGTCTGTCTGTCTGTCTGTCTGTCTGTCTGTCTGTCTGTCGGTCTGTCTGTCTGTCTGTCTGTCTATCT
>NW_004797383.1:1139831-1141740 GCF_000002075.1 Aplysia californica | reverse complement strand
TCTCTCTCTCTCTCTCTCTCTCTCTCTCTCTCTCTCTCTCTCTCTCTCTCTGCTAAAAAATGTTTAAAACATTGTATGTGATATCGAAAAAAGAATAGCGTATAGCAGCAAAAACAAACGCACCACAAATTCAAGCATCAACAAGAAAAAACAAACACACAACAGTAATTGCTTTTTAAAAAGAAAAAAATGTATTTGGATACGTCACACATTCAATGTGACATCTGCAGGAACCATCAAAGTGCTGTACAAAAACAACTAATTAAAAATACTTACAACATGTGAACGTAAGGCTCAAATTCAGCATACAACCATAAATTTGCTGAAAGTGGTAAAATTTATAAAAGATTTCGATTGCATCCTTCACACACCAGTCTATAAACTAGATCAATTGTCGTACACCAACTCTACAGACCTATGGAGTCATATTTGCTGAGAAAATGTAAAGCACTGGGGCATTTAGCATTTTTTGTTAGTTTAGTGATTACAATTTGCTTTCACTGTTTGCTTTCAAAGTATTGGTTTGCAGGAAGCAAGATAAACTGTGCCAAGCGAAGAGACGTTGACTGTTGGTTCCAGACATTCCTAAGCTGAAGATCATTTCAACCTAAAACGAGCACCAAAATCTACACACAAGGGCTGCTAGAAAGAGGTACACGATTCAATTACAGATTGTCATTAACGTTTAATATACTGGCTCAATTAAAGCCACCAAATATGAACTACCCAAAACTACCGAAGCTCCAGTGGTCTCAAACCGCATGAGCTCACAACCTACTAAAATAATGAGCCTAAATAAAAATTCCCAACTACTAAGTCAACAATTTAGAGCCCGTAAATTGAATGATCGCAGATGTTGTATGTTGTAAATCCATGTAGTTGTTTAGCTGCATGACCCCATTTTGTTGTGTCGGTCTATGTAAGGCCATCATTGAAGGCACTAATTTTCGTATAGCCCCCCTCCTCTTCCGAAAATAAAATAAAATAAGATAGAATAAAATAAAGTAACAAAGAAGAAATCGCCTCAATTCAGCACATGCAGGATGTGCGCTGCTTCGACCCTGCCTGTCAGGGCCAACAACCCCTCGCTGAGTGGGATGCAGTAATCCTGGTAGAAAGGCGAGATATTCCATTTAAAATCAGGTTTTTGCGTGTACGGACGAAGAGCCAAAAATTCACGCCAGAGACGCCGGTAAGGCACTGAAGAGAAGGGGCGTGAACAGTATCGGCTCCACATAACCTTCTCAGACATAATATCAAAAACACAACAGTATTGATCATGTCAGAATTCTAGCAGCTGAACAAAGACCTTCACAGAAGAGATGGAGTCTCAACTTCACCTGCTCAGAGATCAATCAGAGGACAAGAACAGTCAGAGGATTGACCTGATCTGACCTAACATGACCTGGTTGAGCGTCCATGAATTGACAATAAACGTAACGTTCAGTGTTTGAGAACCTCTTCTAATGCGTTTATATAACTCTGTGCCATCTGCAGGGTTTCATACTTTGATAGCTTCCGGTTTCCACCAAACGACGGGATGACGTCACGCAAGCGGTCGAAGGCAGCGTTCATGCTCTGCATCCTTCTCCGCTCCCTGGCATTGGCACTGGATCTGAAACAGACAGCGCAAATTTCAGGTGAGGAATCTGGTGAGGTAACAGAGGTGGAGGTAAAAAATAGCCAAGTAAGGAAGAGGTTAGAATCAATGTAGATGAATAGATAGCAAGAGCGCCAACGCACGATAAACAGACATACAGACAAACAGACATACATACATACAGACAGACAGACAGAGATGGTGGGTTTCGTGAAAAGGAAAGAAGAAAAGGGACATGAATAAGAGATGAAATACGTTAAGAATAGGGAACAGTATGAACATACAATGAAAGAGAGAGAGAGAGAGAGA
>NW_004797383.1:1133054-1138460 GCF_000002075.1 Aplysia californica | reverse complement strand
AGAGAGAGAGAGGGAGAGGGAAAGAGAGAGGGGGGGGGAGAGTGCGGAGCAGGAGAAAGGGAATGACTTACAGAGACAATGAGAGGCAAAGACCAAATACAAACATTATACACAGACAGACAACCATAATAAACATACAGAACAAATAATGGGTAACAGATCGAGAGGGAAAAAGATAAAAATGCAACCTAAAAATAAAATATACACAAAAAGTACTGAAACCCAGGGGGAAAAAACTTACCTTCGTTTGACAATAACATCGGTTTTGGGTTCTTCAGACTGGCCCAGAGGTGCGGTAAGACAGTGAAGCTTGGAGAAGTAGGGGTGGAAATTCAAATAATACTGGTCAGATTCGAACCGGTTAGGCCCGTGAGCAGGTCGAACGTTGTTACTGCTGGGGTTGTTGTGACTGGATATACCGAATTTGTTGTTGTGTAGTTCGGGAGGTCTGACGAGTAACACTTGGCTCTGGCCCGAAGAACTCTTATGTTTTACATCGTGTGTGAAAGACTTATGATTCTGAACACAGGATGAGCACAAAGGCACATCGGGGTTGTTGGAGGAACAGCGCGTGCACAGGTGTGAATTTGTCAGTCTGCTGTTGAGGTCCTCTGTATCTGGTCGTTCGTTATTAGGCTGGTTCGGAGGAGATACCGGAACGGCTGGGGAGATCGTCTGCTGTAATGATGTTGGACAGTCTCTGGCAGAGTTAGATCTATAACGCCTCTCGCTGTCCTCCACGTTTGGCTTCGTTGTCCCTCGTCGCCTTTTCCTAAATGTCGTCTTCTCACCTCCGGAGATCATTGTGACCACGAGCTCAAATTTTTCTAAAATAGCCTTCGTCGTCCCAAAAGAAAGCCAGCAGTAAGCGAAAGTTCCGTGGACCTATTGAAACTGCAGGCTGAAAAGCAGCAAAATAGTGTTTTGGTAGAATTTGTTAGTGTAGCAATAGTTTGTCAGTCACTGTATCCTGTTGTTACTTCATTAAATTCTCTGCTTCTCTATACTCAACATAAAGCGTTGTCTCAAAGTAGAAGTTTGTCGTTCTTGAGAAAATGGATAGCAATAGAAAGATTTACTGAAGTCAGCGGTCCTTTAATTTCTGACATGCAAGTACTTTCGAGTGTCTAGAAACTCAACAACCTCCCGATACTCTTTCATCTGACAGTTCTTTCTCCTAAATCCTCGGCAGATCTAAGACCAAACCACAAGTGCTCTCTATATATAACAACCTGGAACCATGGCAGGATTTGTTGGGGCGATCTCTGCCGACCGTAGTCCCTCTTTTTTTATAGCCATACCGATCGCTTCAGGCGAATGAATAATTCAGCCATCGATTCCGAGAGAGGGCATCAATGAGTGAGCGATGAGCAGCCTGTAGCAGACACCGACTTGCCATTACGCGGAACCACCCATCACCTGATTGGTGAGGTCTCAGGGGGTGGGGGAGGTGCGTTCTCGACAACGGATGAGCGAGGGAACTAAAAAAAAAATCAATGAATTCTCCCTCACCTGAGGAACCGAGGGCACGTGCGTGGTGTGAGCCCACCCACGGAACACGTGCTCGGGGGACAGGTACTGGTTCCATTGGCTGGTGAGTGGGAGCTGTGACCAGTTGTTGAGCTGTCGTCTCATGAAGGCGCTCATTCACTTGCGCCGACAAAATGTCTGAGAGAAAATATTGAAAGGAAATGTGTGCGAGTTCTGAGAATCATTAAGCTACTTATACATAATCGTGTTTTCATCTTAAGAAAGTTATCGAACAATTTAAACAGAGCTATTCCATGTTGCACTTGTGGTTTCTGATCACTGGTTGACTTTAACTTTAGGCACTCAAAGACCTCTACAATTCCCACTCATAAACTGATCAAACGTTATAGTGTCAAAATCTTTTTTATTCAATGGGTTCGATCATGCCATGTTTCTGAAGAGTGTGGGTACTCTTCATTCGCAATTTGTGCCATGTTCAGCTATTTCTTCAGTCACTTTGTTCCGAGATCTTCACATTATATAGCTGTTCTTAAGTCCCATTAATCAATCGGGATGACATTGCTAAAAAAACTTTCGTTGGCATATGCTTATTGTGTTCAACTGGTTCCCGTTTCCGAACGACAAAAATGGGCCAATACATGACAGTTTCTAGCAATGGTAATACCAAAGCATTTTTTAAATATTCATTTCTCAGCCTCATCTTTAGGAGTTGCTACGTGTAGCTTTAGCTTCTTTAATTCCCGTCTGTTATGTCTCTCTGTCTATCTTAAAAAGCTATTCAAGTTCGGCTATTGCGTCTTCGTACTCAAATGAAAACGAACATCCCAATTCACCAGATAATACTAGAAAATTATGGTAGCGAAATTGTGTGGTTTTAAAGAAAATATCTTCAAAAATTAAAGGGCGATCTGGGTATAACGTTCTGAAATATTTTGTATTTGACACAAAGTATGGTTTTGAAATGACGAAACGTAATATTATCTAAATAACAAGCGACCACAAGAACAGTGGTATAATAATAGATGTAAAAAAATGTAGGCTAAACGTACGCTCCAGCAGTTCTGCAGGTGTGCAAACCAATCTGTTACTCGTAATATTGCGAAGATACCAAAATTATATAAATGGAGTATGAAATTTCCAATGAAAGACAAATCATATGTATACATTCACATATAAATGCATGCACACATGCATGCACACAGTTTATCACCGAAATGTTATCCGCCACATTGGAAACGGATCTTTTCCGTTCGCTTTACGTTTTCCAAGGTGCTAGACCAAAAATTCAGGTGGGATTCTTAAGTCACTTAAACAAAGACAACGAGGAAGACATTGTTTATCTCTTGATTTCTGATGAATCTGAACCCAAGATCTCTCCTCCCCATTAATGGTTCGTTCACACTGAACCTCGTGTCAATAATAAATATTTATTTTTGTCTACAGCAATATAACCTGATACGTTTTGTCATGATAAAAAGACCGGCCAATAGAAGCATTCGGGAAACGATTACTGATTCGATCTTCATTACCCAATCCCTTTTTCATTTTCATTTTTGGTGTGTTGGTTTATGGTCTTTTGTCCGTTACGAGCATGCTCTTTGCTCGTCTTTGTTGCTGTCTTTTTATCCTCATTTTAATCGTAACTTAAGCTCTCTCTGTCCTTCTTCAATGTCGAGGTTTAGCTTGGGATGGGCAGTGGTTTTATTCCTAACGATGTTTGGGATTTGGTTTCCCTGTGTAATAGGCGTGGAGATTGGCAGATAGTTCAGACTTGTGAGTCACGCAAACTGCAGGTTCCTCATTTTGTCTCATTATAAACAATTGTATGGTCAGGTGTAAAGGGTCACGACCTTCGTCAAGAAGAAGCTTTTATTTAGAAATTTTGTCATTATGAATTATTGTTCTAAGTCTACGTTTCTTGAAAACAAAAACCTCAAGCAATATGTTTTAGACCCACGAGGATAATTTTGCTCTTTGATAAATAAAAAGATGAATTTTGATCCAATTAACTTTTTAGTTATAGAGAAAAGTACACGTGTGCGTATATACGAGCACATACTACAAGTTATGTTGAGATGTTAACGAAATACGTCATTTGCCTTGATGAAATCAGAGCTATACGTTCAATAAATGCGACATCGATGGTCTGACCGTCAATATTTTAATCCTGTGCCGAGTCAACCAGTGTATACCTAAACGTCTATGAAAGACAAAATAAATATAGTAGAGTGCGCACTTTCAGCCACATTTAGTTTCATTCTGACAGTGGTGGAAGCTTGTTTCTGTTAAGACCTATTATCAAAGGTCTCCTTGTAAATGTTAGTTTTTTGTTGTTTCCGAAAGCAAAAAAAAATGATATTATTATAAAGCTACAAACAATTTCACTCATTGTGTTTACAATTTGCACCGATCGCAACCAATTTCAACTAACTATCCAGATTTAGATATCACTAGCTGGGCCCCTTTTCGATGAAAGGTATGATCGGTGCATTAACATCAACTAAAAGTCATTGGCCTACTGTATTAATTTACACTCTACCGGAATGGAGCAATAAAAAAGCAATGATGTGCATCAAACGAAAGGATCACAGTCGAATTTAGCTCCAATTAAAAACAAGAAAACATGAGGCTAGATCTATACGGATTGCACACTTAAAATAGTGCTCAGTATTGCGCGACAATGCGCGATAGTATCGAACGGAAGTACGACTTGAAATAAACAAACCCGGCGGATTTTCTAAAATTACAGAGACAGAAGCGTCGCCTACAAAAGCGATCGGCGAAATAAAGAAATTTAACGTTATGCAGCAAAACTGTCTGGAAACTGAAAAAAAAAATTGAAGGGCGTCATGATCTGGAGAATAATTAGGCCTAAAAGAATCTTTTGGAGAAGACCGCATGTCGATCGATGCCGCCATTAAAAAGCCTTTTGAATAGCAAAATTCGGCCACCACAAATAGATAATAGATGGGAAAATGTCAAATAGATAGTTCGAATTTCTCTTCGTTGTTCACAAACTACAACATATCACGACAACAGCAGCTGAACGCCCAGGGTTGGTGAGCCTTGTCCATCCCTCCTCCCCTCCATCTTGCAAGCGAGGCACGAGGACTTTCGTAGACTATAAAATATTCATCTCCAGAAATTAAGAACGAAATCAACGAGATTCTCAAGTTTTCCTATTTTCCGTCTTGGTCTGTTTGGAAAGATTTTCCTTCACGCAGTGTGCCGAACCACTTTTCGTCATATTGCAAGCGAGGGGTATTTACCTACTGAATATTTTATACGATACAAAACTCTCCATTCTTTTGTCACTCCTGGTAGTCACGAGGGCAGCAACCTCTGAACGCGCGGCTCAGAAAACAGCATTCAATTTCTTTCCTTTCTTTCTCTCTTTCCTCGTTGTTTTTTCTTTTTCGTTTCTTGTCTTATCATTCTGTCTGGGATAATGATTTCTTCCCAAAAGCGCTTATCCATTGATAGAACTTACCTGCTGTTCAACAGTTTTGGAACTGTTCTTTTTCTTTTTTTTTGGTGGTAAGCGTTTTACGGCGCTCGCATCTGGGCCATATGAGCGCGCGGGACACATCTAATATTTTTAGTTGGTAGGAAATTTTGAATTTTGCCCGGGTGGCGGCCGAAGCCTACTCTTATCGATTTTAGACCACCAAGGGATCTTTAACTGTTCATTTTACTCGAGACGGGAAGACAGTTTATGGATTTACACCCCTGTCTACGCTACAGTATTGGGTTACTAAAGAAGCGACTAGAAGAGAGAGAGAGAGAGAGAGAGAGAGAGAGAGAGAGAGAGAGAGAGAGAGCGAGAGAGAGAGAGAAGGAAAGAAAAAGGGGGGAAGAGAAAGAGAGAGAGAAAGAGAGAGAGAGAGATTGAGAGAGACAGGGAGAGAGAAAGAG
>NW_004797383.1:1130318-1131586 GCF_000002075.1 Aplysia californica | reverse complement strand
GAAGGAAGGGGATTTTGTTTATTTCATTCATTTTTTTCTTTTTACTTTACTTTTTTGTTTTGATTTTTTGTTCTCTTTTTCTCAAACTTATTTCATGTCCGTTTTGAAATATTGTGGGCTGTTGCGCTTGAAAGGGGCCGACGTACAGAAACGATACGGTTTAGTAGAGGACGGCTTATCAACTCAACCTGCTGTATGATACCAAATGTATATCTTGCTGCCTGTGTTTAGTACATGCGTACTCCTTTGATTACAATATTCCGGAAAAGATTTATGTATCATTTTTTTCGATATTTTCTTTTTTTTGGTAAAGCTAATTTATGAAGACATTTTTTTACTGTTCAGAATTAGATCTAAATAAAAATGTTTCTTTTCATTCGATGATTCGCTTTTAAAAAACAGACACTGTCTTCTATGCTCGGTTCTCACCTCGCAGCTGTTAAAATAACATTTATCAATTACAAACCACAAAATTCCCTATAGGAAATACATGAACGATATTTTTTGTGCGTTTCAGTTCCTCTTTTTTTCCGGGAAGTTTTCAATTTTTAGAACTTAGCTACAAATCTCTGTTGATCTTTTTCCGGAATGATTTCTCTTTTCACCAGAAAAGAAAATTGCTATCAGCTTTCTCCTACCCAGCACAAAGCAACCGTGACAGAAGAAAAAAAAATACGACTGAGAGGGAAAAAAACAGCTATAGAAAGAATCTGGGCTGACATTCGAACTACTTTTTGATAGCTATTGTTTCATGAATTCAGGTATCCCTCCAACTGCCCACCCCCTTTTTAGTAGAAAAAAAATCCCGTAAAAATCTAAAGCTATTGGACGACATTAAATGATTTCTAAAATTTCCCACAGAGGAGTCTGAAAGGCAGTAGCTATGTCTGAAATCGGAAATTGGAGATATCGTGTTTAAATTTCTGTTAAGTGTTCTATAATTTCAGGACAAAACCAGAGCCATTGTATCTGTGATCCCGCTTAATGCAGGCCTATGGCTGTCGTGGTTTTTAACCAGGCGATCCTTCCTGTACTTGAATGAACAAGGTGATGTTTAATTATATATTTTTTGATCGGCTGGGAAGAGGAGGGAGAGGGTTGGGGTTGTCTGGTCCTTTATTGTAAATGAGTACCGGACTAGTTTTGTTGAGTGGCCGAGAGGAATAGTGATGGAGGTGTTGATGTACGCTTAAGTGTGTCTGTGTGTGTGTATGTGTGTGTGTTTGTGTTTATGCTTGTGTGTGTGTGTACGTGTGTGTGTGTGTGTG
>NW_004797383.1:1122701-1128372 GCF_000002075.1 Aplysia californica | reverse complement strand
TTAAAAAAAAAAACAAAACAAAAAAAAACAGACAACAGAAACTAAGGCATAAAAAGATAGGGATTGGATTTAGAATATTGTCTTTGTTTCTGCATAAATGTGGTGTGCTCTGCGAGCATTGGGAATCAGCAAGCTTAGGTTTGAGCTATTAACCAAAATATGAGATTAGGTCATCTGAGGTCGAGTTTAATATTAATACTAGAGGGTTCCTCAACATCTAACGTCATGTTTCTAAATTTCAGTTGCTGAAATAATGTAGATCTATGTTATTATGTTGTTACTTTATTTTGATTTATTTCTAACGTTCCCTTTTCTCACCTTCGAAAGTTTTGACATTCCATCGCTTTAACACTTAATTCCATTCGTACTTCTTGGTTTCAAACTTTGCAAAGTTATTATTTATTCAATTTGTGAACGTTTTGTGCAGTTCTATAAGTACAACTCTGACACTCGGCGTTCTAGAGGTCTAAGTACGAGCAAAAACTGTGAATTTCTAGGACGTAAATAAATGCAAGTTGAAACTATGAACGTGGTAAAAGGGCTATTTGGGTACAAAGATAGAACAATCGTACACGATTAATCCCTTCGTCATTTCCTTTAATGGAACACGGTGATGCTCATGAGTCAGTCAAGTTTTAAAAATATTGCGATGCTTAGTTTTTCACGCATTTGTGACATAAAAGAGCATTTCTTGCATCAATTCTAGCTTTACGTGGTAGCCGGTGTAGTTTTATTAATAAAGGTGTGTTGAGTTCGTGTGGGGATTTTCTTAACAGCAATCGCGCATCCCTATTTTGGAACCGCTGCAGCCTGTTAGCTATTTCGAAACATCAATTGTAAAGACGAAAATTGCAGAAGTCCGGTCTTGATAAAAAGAAATACTGAAATGAGAATCTGTAGAGAATTTTGATTTAAATTGTAAGAAATTTGACCTCTTCTTCTAAATTCATAATACATTTGTTTGCATAGGTGATTGATTTGACGTTCCATTAACAATTTATGGTCAAGGACAAGGTTGTTGTTGTTTTTTTCGTCATTTTCACTAAAAACAAACATTTTTAACCTTAAAGTTATGTTATAAAATTTACTGAGTTCAAACTTCCTGTTGGTGTTACACAGTAAAGGTTCTGTCATCTTCAGTTTGTTGTCAGTTATCCACTTTTGAGCATTTTCAGTACAACAGCTCATGCTGGTCAATAAACGGGCTACCCCAGACTTTAGAAAGTACATAATATATAACTGTGTATCATCAGCATATAAAGGAAAGTTCATGCCATGGGCTCGTTTACCATGGTGTTTCCTAAGGGCTGTTTGTGCAGAGTGTATTGTTATAGACACAGTACAGAATCTTGGGGAACTCCACAAAATAATGGAATTTTTGAGGACTCCGTACAACTGGCACAAATTGACTGATTGTGATTCCTCAAATATGACGTAGACCACCCAAACGCAGTTCCAGAAAAGCTGAAAGTTTTACATGAACGTCCCAGGAGGATTAAAAGGTCAATCGTTTCTCGTATCGAAAACGGCGCTAAAAATACACGAATAGATACTTTTCCATTGCCAGTTTCAGATCGTTGTGTATTCTTAGAACAGCAGTTTCAGTATTTTGGAACTCCTATATTTGGCTGGCTCCGACTGAATCAAATGAATCCGATTGGCAAAGTGAACTTGGTATAAGATGCTGTATCCCACTGACAGCGGGTTGGCTCTGAGAGCGTCAAAGCAGCTCAATGTCTAAAAGATCTCAGCTGTTTACAACGCAAAGGTATCACGTTGCTATCAGTTCCCAGCAAGATCCTGGCCAAGATTATTATTAATCGGATGTCGGATGCCGTAGACTGCTGCTTAAGAAAAGAACAGGCAGGATTCTGCAAAGAAAGAAGATGCACAGATCAGATATTTGCCCTCCGAAACATAATAGAACAGTGCAGGGAATGGCAAAGACAACTTTATGTCAAATTCGTTGATTTTGAAAAAGCATTCGACAGTGTGCATAGAGAAAGTCTTTGGTACATTCTACGATATTATGGAACCCCTTGCAAGATAGTGGAGGTCATCAAGAGCTTCTACCAAAACTTCAAGTGCATTGTTGGAAACAGTACCACTGCTTTTGAGGTAAAGACAGGAGTTAGACAAGGATGCAACATGTCAGCAATTCTGTTCAACCTGGCCATTGACTGGGCCATGAGGAAAACAACAGAGGATACATCAAGAGACATAAGGTGGACCCTCCTCTCCACCCTCGAGGATCTTGACTTTGCCGACGACCTTGCACTACTCTCCCATACCAACCAGCGCATGCAGGAAAGAACAAACCGACTCCACAAATACGGACGCCAGATTGGGTTAAGAATAAGTCAAAAGAAGGCAGAAGTGATGACATTGAATGTAGGCTCCCCAACGCTGATTAGAGTGAACAACACAGACCTGCCTATAACAGACACATATACCTACCTAGGCAGCATAATCAAAACTGACAGCGGCGCAAAGGAAGACATCATGAACAGACTCGGCAAAGCAAGATCTGTACACAGAAGCAGGATCAACATCTGGAAGTCAGGACAGTTTAGTATACAAACCAAGTTAAAGCTGTATAACAGCTGGGTACTATCCACACTCCTATATGGAGCTGAATGCTGGAGGATGACTGATCATGGCCGTGCCAAGCTATCTTCCTTTCATACAACCAGCTTACGCTAAATCTTCAGAATCTTCTGGCCCGACAAGATATCCAACGCAGATCTGTTACGTAAATGTAGGCAAGAGGACATGACAACCATAATTAAAAGGAGAAGATGGGGATGGATTGGACGTGTTGTGAGAAGAGAATCAGACTGCCCTCCACTGGACACCCGAAGCACGTCGCAAAAGAGGCAGACCCAAAGTGACCTGGAGACGCACAGTAGAGTCTGAAATGAAGTCCTGGAATCATTCGTGGGGAACGCTGACCAAGATGGCCCAAAACAGACAGAGCTGGAGATCCTTTGTGTCTGCCCTAAACGCCAGAAATCGTAATGGGTAGTAAGTAAGTAAGTAAGTTTACAACAACGCGGACGTAGAAAAATTAAAAATCAAACTAAATAGAACTAAGAGCAGGGAGTTGCACCCCACCCCACCCCCCACCCATCCCGGACTCATCGATGGACAAGCCTTACTTGTTAATGAGAAACTTCGGCCTGTTGTCAGATCTGTCAGAGCACTACTTTGAGATCACTCAGACAAAATAGAGATACGGCAATGTGGACTGGGATGCTTGCTGTTTAGAGGGAGATGCGTATCGTACAATTCTTTTGAATTGCTATGTTTGATGTAAAGGCAAAACGTGTGACTGATCCACGTAATATAATCCTTTAGGATTCAGAGGGGCAGGTCGTGCACTATCCTCATGATATCCCCCATTTTTTAAGACATGTAAAGTTATACCCGAAGTTCGCGATGCTAGAAAACAAAAGGACGTTTGATAGAATCTCCATAAGCCATCGCATTAACAGTCTTATTGTCAGCTTTAGAAAAGAGCTCCTTTCAACACTGTGCTCAACACTAACTCCTTTGTATCACGTCCCGGGTATTACGTTTCCTCTTGGCTACGTTTTTACATGAGTGTTGGGCCAGATTGAATGCAGGTTTCTAGCAATTTAACGAGTCTGATTTCCAAGACAAAAACTTCTGCCTTTGTCCCTCGCTTTTGTCGTAGTAAGCGTCAATCTTACAACAGAACTAAACGTTTAAATCTTAGATTTTTCTCATAGTGTAACCGGGCATGAAGGAAGGATTTTCGTATTTATTTCATGGGTGTGGCTGAAAGACAGCAGTAAGAAGAAGCCAAGGAGAAGCTGTAGAAAGGCTGTAGAAGGAATCAGGAGCCCAGAGGAGGGGGGCAAAGGAGATGAGGGAGGACGGGGGGGGGGGCAGAAAGAGGAGACGAAAGCAGACGACAGAACATTACTAGAGAGCAGGAAAGGAGGTGAAAGGAGGCAAATTTAGAGAATAAAATTTTTCGGTCACTACCCGGATTCGTACCCGGGACCTTTGAATGAGAGGCCAACACCTTAACCTCTAGGCCACGAGAACCCCCTTAAAAGTAACGAAACAATAATACTTTTTGTTTTTCCTGTCTAGGATTGTTACTTTTACGGATACATAGGAAAGCATACAGAAGAAATTCATCTTAATGCATATAAAAACAATGAAAACTGGAGGGAAAAAAAACATTAAAGAAAGCCTATTGTTGGTCTGGTCAGTCATCTGAGCGCATCGACCAGGTTATTTTCTTTTTGTTTTTGTTCATGTTTTTGTTTTGTTTTGTTTTTTGGGGGAGGGGGTAAAGATCTTGCTCAAGTAGACAGACCACTTACTTTCCAACCAGTAAACATTTGTACTCGGAATAACTTGTAAATAAATTTACTCATCACTCCATTCTTCCATGCGTGACCAAGCTTGAAAAATAACACTCGAACTACCACAATGAATATTCATACCATCAGCACCTGTACGAGTCGTTCAAAACTGTATTTCTCTCAGAATACATATTATTTTGTTTGTAAAAATGAGTTAGCAGCAGAGTGAGCCCAATCAAATTTTAAAGCTATAATATATTCATATGGAGAGAAGGGAGCAAACATTTAGCTCATGACGTCAGGATGTCCTGAATGACTAACGGCATATCATTCCAATCAGACTGTATTAGGTATAACAAAATATAATATTATTTTTATGCTGTCTTATTTTTGTGTGTCTGCCATGTCGCCATAGGGTCTTTTAGCATTTTGCAGAGACTCTAAAAGGTTACTTGCCTTTTCTTTCAGCTTTTGTGAGATAACTTTTGTCAAAACTGCTTCAAAATGGGCACTCTGTCGGGAAAAGTTGATAGCTCCTGCTCCAGACAAGGAGACTCAGGTTCAAACTAGTCTTTGCTCAGATCAGTCTGGGAAATATAGCTTCAACCGAAACTGTTTGCGAAACATGCAAAAATGTTTGACGTCCCTTGCAACACTGTAAGGTTATTAATTTGAAAGGCGTTAGCTCCAGATTTGACACCTGGAATTAATCATCGAAATGACAGCGACTGTCTTCGTTTGTTTTCCTTTTTCTTACTTATTTTCGTTAATTTTTTTCTATTTTGTCTTATTTATTTAATTAATTAATTAATTCGTATATTTATTTATCTATTTATTTATTTGTTTATCTGTTTATTCATTTATTTATCTATTCACTTATTTATTGGGGGAGGGGGGGGGGTGCGGTGCGATATTCGAGGGAAATTTCTGTTGGTTGCAGTTTGCCAAACTCCTGACACATTAATGAAGCCCTCTTAATTGTTGGGTCAAAACCTTTGCTTCCTCAACCTCTGGAGCAAGCATGCCCGCACTTTGGTCAGCTTTCATCATTGTCACGATGACCCGAGCACCATACTGTGGTCAACTGCGATCAACTCCCGCCTTCCTGCACGCACACACAGGTCATGATCCCAGGAGCGTGTGACACTAATGCCCAGTTGGTGTTGCCACGCTCCGGAAGAAAGGCCAACACCCTACAGCCAAATGTACTCGGCAGGTCTCCGAAGGCGCGGGGGTATTGATAATAAAGATTGGTTAATTGGGAGAGAACACTTTGGAGCAGAGAATTAAGAAAGAGTTTCTCGTCTGTGTGGTGTTTAATGATTCTGGAA
>NW_004797383.1:1119750-1121265 GCF_000002075.1 Aplysia californica | reverse complement strand
CTCCCTCACCCTCTCCTTCTCTCTCCTGTTCATTTCCTTTCCTTTCGCTCCCCTCCTGTCTCTTGTTCTATTGCTCTATCTCATAATCTCGCTCTTTTCACCCACAGCCTCCTCTTTCTCAATCTAACACTCTCACGTCATATTTATCGTCATTGTTTTAATTCAACGCGGTTGCGTTTTTGTATGATCTCTCGGTTTTCCGCATGCCAGATTACCACAGACGCCTTGTCTCTAACTACAGCTCAGCTCAAGTGTCACCGCGGAGTGTGAGAGAGGTGGTGTCAGCAGGTGAACGAGAGGTCAGCCTGGGCTATTTCCTCACTCTGTTTCAGATTCTTGGGTCCTGGGTTTCTTCTGTGACACCAGAGAGGAGATGTGAAGTGTACTAATAATTTATTAAGCAACGTTTATTAACAGCTTGAACGCGGACGCTCTCTTAATAATGGTTTAATGAACTGGCGAAGGAAACGAAGAGGAAAGACGAGGGTGTCACAAGGGCACACACACACAAACACGCGCGCGCGCGAACCTTTATAAACTATTAGACTTCTGAATCTGACCCAGACACGTTTCTTTTAAATTCCAGTTTTCTTCTCGGTAGCGTTTCTACCCAAGTTATTTAATTTAGTTGAATGTTTACTCACGCCCTGTTCATAATGAGAGCATTTCTTCACAACACAAACATATAGCAGATAGCGGGGATATAGTCACCCGCTTAATCCATCTTTCTATTTAGTTTCTCAATAAATGTATAACAATATTGCTTGAAGAAACGTAGTCATCCCAGTTTACTTAATTTCTAGTTTGTTCTGATTGCTGTTAACGTAAAACGTTTATCACTCTCCGTCTATGACTATAGATTTTGAGGGAAAGGGGTGTTTTTGACGATTTCTGTCTTTTTAATCTATTTTTTAGGGGGGGGGGGTGGTGTTGGAGGTCCACTAAATGAGAAACATATCAAACAAACATGAGTGACCATTCAGAGCTTTGGTGGAGCAAGGCAAAAAGAAAAAGGTGAGAGAATTTGTTCTTTTTTTTTTTCACTCAGAGAAAATAATAGAAAGTTTAAAAAAATAAGAGAACCCAGCTACAATTAAGAGTTGTCCGTACATCATCGCTAAAACGAAGTGGACTGTGATAGCTAAATACATTTCCAGGGAGCCGTGAGTGAAAATTGCTCTCCCATTTTGTTTGTTGGTCGCAATGCTGTCCATAATACAAAATGCATCGCTTGTCCGCTTTTTGATACAATTGCTCATGGTTCATTATGAATTCATAATCTATTTCTGTTCTGAATTGTCCACTTTCATTAGGCCCGTTTCATTTTCAGTGTTTCTACAGCAACGAGGAGGAATTACAAAGCGATTACAATGAAAAGTTTATAACACAAACAATGTGTATGTTTGTATGTGTGCGTGTACGCGTATGCATCTGTATGAGCGCGTGCGCAGGTGCACTCATGTGTGTGTGTGTGTGTGTGTGTGTGTGTGTGTGTGTGTGTGTGTGTGTGTGTGT
>NW_004797383.1:1116564-1118096 GCF_000002075.1 Aplysia californica | reverse complement strand
TAACACCACCCCCCCCCCCTAAACCACCCCACCCACTTTCCCTTCCACTTTTATACTTCCCCAAGAGAGTTTTATTTTGCGCTGCTAGTTTGGGTTTTTTTATTCTTCCGTTCTCGTCCTGCGTCAAGGTATCAAAAGCATCGATGCTCAGATGGGATAAAGCCTGTAGAATGGGGCACTCAGAAATCGTTTGCCGTTATTACATTTCGGTCAATCTTAATTAGAGCGGTGAAATACTAGATGCTCGCCGAGGACAATCTGGCCATTCTCGTCACTTGGTTTTCCTCCCTTCTCCCTCTCCCCTCGCTACACTCTCGAGGGCTGGATCAATTCTCCGGAGATGTTTGAACGCTGCGGTCGTCAGATGAGCGAAGAGAACACAACAAGGGCTTCCGGGGAGGACCGACATAGAACCAGTGAATTCCCCTTGCGCACAAGGGAGACTATCAGAGCCAGTTCCCATTGTACACAAGGGAGACTATCAGAACCAGTGAATTTCCCCTCGCACACAAGGGAGACTATCATAAAATTAGCCGCGCGGGCTTGGCGGAATTGAAGCGAGCCCCGCGCGATGGCAAACAGCAATCTCTTTTCCGTTACACCACAAACCCCGCGTGAGGTGGAGGGACAGGTATCAAACGACAGGAGAATGCTTGGCCGATCGCGCGAGAGAAGGGACGACAGCTATACGGCGTATTACGCCCAGTCACCCGTGCCGGGTCGGGTCGTGCGCACGTGCGCAGTGAGATAGTTACACCTTTAACGACGCGCGCATTCAACCATGACCAGATCCGGTTGACGACTACTAGAAGTCGACCGGTGAGCGCCTGTGTTTGCCTGCTAGGGCTAAAAAATTCCCACTTGAAACGAGGCACTTCTTTCTCTTTCTTTTTTCTTTTTTTCTGTTTGTTCTTTCTTTTTTTAAAATCCTTTTGTTCACGTTCATGGGTCGTGTTGGATTTTTTTTCCCTTGTCCTTTTTAACTTTTGACGAATACGGGAAGGGAACGCTGGCTAGCTGTGTTGATTTAAGAACTGATGCTCTTGTAGAAAATAGGAGGGATTCTAAATCAAATCACCGTCGTCTCCCGCGGACAAGAGCACAATGGTCGGAATGCTGGATCAGTTGGGTTTGATGGGACAACTTTTTGTCTCACTGCAGTGGTAATTTATCCACTTGATGATAAATGTAATCTCTTCTCAGTGGTTCGATTAGCTCCATTTTAAACCTGATTTTTTTCCTCTTCTTTCCCTCCCCCGACCCAAGGAGTATTTTAACACTACTCAGATGACACTTTCTCTGTTCCCATACCTGTCCCACTAAGCTCAAATTTCTCTTTTTCTGGTTTATTGACTGAGATGGGTTTTCCCCTTTGCTTCATTACGTTGTACCTGTAAGGCTTTTCTCTTCTCCCTCCTGAACAATGATTCTCAGTCAATGGTCCTGAAATTGAAAAGGAGCTTTTTGCATGACGTATTGAGCTTAGACATTTGGTGAGCGGAGGAGTTTGTTCACATGTCTCCCCCCCCCCT
>NW_004797383.1:1114213-1116036 GCF_000002075.1 Aplysia californica | reverse complement strand
AGAGAGAGAGAGAGAGATGGAGATGGAGAGAAAGAGAAAGAGAGAGTGGGGGGAGGAGGGAGAAAGAGGACGGGCAGTGCATAAACGGTAACAGAGAATGAGCTAGAATTAATAATCTAGAACAAAACGTTTGTCACCAGATATGACGGGCTAAATTTTTACACCCAATTTTATGGCAAACAATTAGTGTCCCGCCGGAGAGAGTAGAGAGGAGCTGGAGATCAAAGACCGGATATCAGAGCTGAGGTTTTATATCAAAATTGTTGTTGCGTTAATTTTTCCGTATTGTTTAGCCGTTTAATTTCAAAATAATGTTGTGTAAGAACAGTGAGGAATCACAATGCAACGGTTCTGTGTAAGAATTGTGAAGAAATACAATGAAACGGTTCTGTGTAAGAATTGTGAACCAGCACAATGCCACAAGAAGACCTGTCAAAACCAGCTTGGAATTCTCACGATCTTCTCACCTTAACACAGGACGGGTGAAATTCTGTACTTACCGATCCGAAACTGTGGGAATAATTACGGCTGCTCTTCATTAGCGCATTGTTTAATTTTATCTCAGCAGCCAGGAATTAATGAGTTTTTGCCCTGCAGATAATCGAAAGATAAGTTATTTTCGTTTTGTCTGAAATTCAGAATAATAAACAGCTAGTTTATAGAGGACTCGAAGCGAGTCTTTTCGGAGTTGTTTACAACTTTTGCGCGATATTTCAAAAAATACATAGTTTAAGCTTTTATGGTGATAGTTTCAAAAAGTGAAAACTTTTTTGGAGTCTTTTCGTGATGTTTTTTTTAAAAGTTAAAACATTTATGATTTTGTTTTAAAGTTGAAGCTTTTGGTGATATTTTTATGAAGTTACAGCTTCTGTGCAGCCCATACAGAGGACAAATAAACAATGGTATTAACGATGGTTAGATAACTTTCAAATGTAAATCAAAGGAAGTGGGCCGATGGAGGATGTTACAGCAGTGTAGTTGGTATTGTTGTCCTTCTTTGATTGTGCCAGTTGTGCTCCATCTTGACTCTTTGTTTGTTTGTTGTTGGGTTTTTTTTTTTTTGGTAAGTGTTTTACAGCAATCGCAACAGCATACAGCAAACATTTTTAGTTGGTAGGAAATTTTGAATTTTGCCCAGGTGGCGGCCGAAGCCAACTCATGTCGATTTTAGACCACCAACGGATTTTTTACGTGCGCAACCTGCGCACGGGACCTCGGAGATTTTTCCCCCTTGTCCGAGGAAGCTAGGTGTATCTTACCTACCAGAAGATCAGGTGTATGGCTGGAAATAACCGAATGAGGAGAGCAGTATGCGCAAGCTTCTCACGGAGAACAGAAGGGATCACAATTTCAATGACCAACTTTCTCTCTGCCTTTTCGTATTTCAATTCAGGTTTTTTTCGTTTTATTGTTTGTTGTTTTGTTTTTCACGTGGCCTCGTGGAAGATATCTCTAGATTCCTGGCCCAGCAAAGCATTTGCCCATTGGTAGGTCTCATTTAAAAGGAGAAGTCAAAGCAGAAAGACTGAGATGCCAAATATAATATCTTCCATATGACAGAATCGAACCCCATTTTGTTGTTGTCGCCGTCGTCGTCGTTGTCGTTGTTGTTGTTGTTGCTGTTGTTGAAGGGAGGGGGGTTTTGTCGGGGTTTTAGTATTCATCTAAAACAATGACATGCTTTTTGGACTTTATTTGTTTGATATTTTAATTTTCTTTTGGAAAAAAAGAGGGGGGGGATACTTTTTATTCATTTTCTTCTAAATTTATTTTTTGTTATACTATCTTTTTCGAGGTGGAGGTCGTGGGGGTGGGTTAGGGTG
>NW_004797383.1:1112139-1113175 GCF_000002075.1 Aplysia californica | reverse complement strand
CAACCTCCCCCCCAAAAAAATATTTTAAAAAACAAAAAAAAAACAACCAGAAAAAAACAACCCATCCCACCTTAATCCCAGCGACACAGCTTATCTCCCAGGTGTTGGTTAAGTTCACAAACCAGGCCACTCACAAAATGGCACGCTATAGATCGTGAAACATAAAAAGAACATCGACCGTAACTTTTTCACTTAGCCTGACCAAATGGTAATTCGGATGCTCCTATACCCTTGAGGCATTGCTTTCTTTGATCGAGAGTTTCATTAAACTGAGCGATGTCGTGTGCATTTCTTTCGTTTCACTGTCGAAAAAGAAAAACAATAAAAAACAAAAGGGCCTAACCGGTTCTGTTGTCCGAGACGGAGTGTAAACAAAATCATCGGCGAGAACTCAATTCCTCGCGCCTGAATAGCGCTTTCAGAGAGAACACTAGCATTATAAAAAGTGCAAAAAGAAAGGGGGAGGGCGGTTTGTCACTGCGAACAATGGAGTCGACTCTTGAGAACCGAAACAACGAATCTACCCTTTAGACCGGAACATTCGTACTGGGGGTGGTGAGCACTCTATTGCGCAATTTGCCGGTGATGATACAGAAAATCTCCCCCTATTGTTTGTCTTCCTTTCGGTAGAGAAGAAAGGGGAGGCGGGGGAGGAGCGGGTGGTGCAAGGCACCACAGAATAAGAAAAAAAGACTGAAGGTTCAATGAACTTTCCATCACTGAAGGTTCAATGAACTTTCAAACATGGCACCTGTCGCGATACTGCTTGTCTATAACATTTCAACGGAAGGAAAGAAATATCACTTGACGTCCACAAATATCTGCTTCTTACCCACTACTCACCAGACGGCGCCAAAACTACCAACAAAAAAATGTGAACACTGGCCTTTTCTAAAAGATTGAAATAAAAGCAAGGTGCCTTTCAATATATATTATTTGACTTAAAAATAAGAGCATCGACATGGCACCTGTCATTTCACCCCGGGAGATGGACAGACAGACAGACAGACACACACACACACACACACACAAACAC
>NW_004797383.1:1106937-1109493 GCF_000002075.1 Aplysia californica | reverse complement strand
CGTGGACTAGGGGTTAAGGTGTTGGCCTTTTATTCAAAGGTCCCAGGTTCGAATCCGGGTAGTGACCGAACATTTTCCTTCTCTAAAATTGTCTCTTTTCTCCTCTTTTCCTGCTCTCTAGCAATGTTCTGCCGTCTGCTTTCGTCTCCTCTTTCTGCCCCCACTCCCTCGACTCCTTTGCACCCTCCTCTGGGCTAATGATTCTTTCTGCAGCCTTTCTACTGCTACCCCTTGGCTCCTTCTTACTTATCTCCTCATTTTTATAGAGTATATCGTTCTTTCTGCTGAGATGTTGTATCGGGTACGCTAGATCTCAACGCGTCGGCACATTTGTTTGAAGTAGGTTATTGGTTTCAACGCGCTTTGGCGGCATCCATTGTTGCATTTTAAAAATGGAATAACAATGGATGAGTATCGGTGTGGTGTCGCATACACCGACAACACGAGAATTAACACCAAAGAAAGTACATAACAAGATAGTTCACTCCTCTCTTTGAGCCAATTAAAAAAAGTGTCCTCAAAATTCTCTAGCGCCCTCTTCGAAAAAGTGTGTGGACTTTGCGAGTTACCTTACTTGTGTGAAAAATAATAAAAGTGAAACTAACAAACTGTGTTATTCCTATTCTTCTTCTGCAGAAACGAAAAAGAGCCTCAAAACAAAGACTGCAGCACCATCTGAACCAATGCGAGGACTTTCGCGGACACTTTTCTGGTTGAGTGAACCAAAAAAGTCAAGGAACAACTTGTGTTTTCCCCTGTCAAATCTAAATTTCAATATCTCACAAACCTGTTAAGCTCAGTCAACCAAACTTGGTACACTCACTTTCGACAAGACACAGTACGCCTGTACACCAAATTTGCCCTCCCCAGCTTCACAGCGACGGCACAGGGCATTCTGAAACACAGCCGAAAAACATAAAAAATGGGCAAAATTTCTCTACTTCAGCAACATTGGCATAGGGACTGTTTGCTAAAACTAAGCTTGGCACGTAAAAAAACAGATGTCTTAGCTGTGAATATTTCTCACTTACAACCCTTTATAAGCCAGCGTTTTTCAGCCATATTTCATTACAACACGAAGGTCCAACGACGCTCGCTGCCTGACGTCGACAGAGAACGAGCCCTTGCCTGGCTCCAAGATGGCTCCACGTTCCCAGTTGTTGCACGTCGACTTGGGGTGTCCCCATCAGTCAAATAGAGGCTGAAAGACCGATGGCGAGCGACCGGAAGGGTCCAGGACAGGCCTCGACCAGAGGCGCCCCGTTTAACCAATGACAGCATCGACCGGTTCATCATCAGACAGGCCGTGACGTCACGAACCACTACTGCAAACGGCATCAGGGACCAACTATGGGTGACAGCCAATGTCCACGAGAGCGAGGAGACGGTGAGGAACCGTATCCGTAGAACCAGGTTCGCTTCTCGTGTCCCTGTCAGGCGCCCAAGGTACACGCGTCCTCTCAAAGCAGCTCGCTGGGTGTGGTCTGATGCCATTCACTGTGGACACGACGTCAGTGGGACCAGGTAGTCTTCTAGGACGCATCCAGATGCAAGCTGCTGCACCCAGACAGGCGAGCCCACGTCTGGAGGCGCCGAGGAGAGCTGTTCCTCCCTGAGTGCATCCAGCAGGTGGCGCCCTACGGTGGAGGGTCCGTTCTGGTGTGGGGAGGCTTCTCAGATCACTACAGGACTCTCTCTCTCTCTCTCTCTCTCTCTCTCTCTCTCTCTTGTACCATACTGGGCAATTTGACTGCGGCAAAGTATAGGGAGGAAATCCTGCGTCTCCTTGCTGTTCTTCTCCAGCAGCAGATTGGACCCCAGTCTGTTCTTCAGGACGACAACGCCGCGCCACAGCGGGCACGCATCGTGGGGGACTTCCTGCAGCAGCGAGGTGTCACCTGCATGGACTGGCCAGCTTTAGTTCGGATTTGAACCCAACAGAGAACATATGGGATCTCATTGACCGGTGGATAAGGGACAACCACCCTCCTGCACAAAACCTTCAACAACTCTTGGGCTGCCTCGTTCAGGAGTGACAGAACCTACCGCAACAAGTTCTCCGAAGGCATGTCCTGTCCATGCGTTGATGCTGTGCCGAGTGTCTGACCAAATCGAGTGGCTACTCCCACTATTGACAATGTTCGTGAAAAACTATGGCTGTTAAGACTTTTGAAATTCCACCAGTGTGACTTAAGCTAATTTTACATGAACTTCTCGTTGTTGCTAAAATCTGAAATTGTACACACTTAATCTATAGAGTTGAACGCATCTTTTTGAAAAAAAATAAATGAATTCGGTTAAACTGTTCTTCCGTTGTTTTTCTTTGAATTTTTGTTCCTTGCCTTTTTTGTGTGAGTTTATCTCGTTATGTACGATCTTTGATTAACTCAGTATGTCGAAATGTGCAAAGACCCTCTCCACAACAGTTAAGTAGCTGAATTGTTATTTTGATTTCATTTGTGGAGGGCGGTCCTGGTTCAAAAATAGGTACAGTTTATTTTAATCATTTTTTTTTCGTGAGTAAGGCTTCTCCACACCTACACACACACGCCTGCA
>NW_004797383.1:1105206-1106620 GCF_000002075.1 Aplysia californica | reverse complement strand
TCTCTCTCTCTCTCTCTCTCTCTCTCTCTGTATAACCCCGAAAAAACCTAACATGTGAAACTCAACATTTTGAACGTTGAATTTATTACATTTAGGCATTGAGCTGATAGGTCTTTGTACCTTTGTAATTCTAGGGTAGCTAAATGTATTTGTATTGAGACATGAGAAACCATCTTACTTGGTTACTTTGTTGGAGAAAAGTATTAGTTATCATTGCAGGCAGTACATTGCCATGGCTCTGGTGCTCTGTTGTGGTTTGTTCCTTCTTTCCCGCCCAACACCTTTCGTCCTTATCTCTCCTCCTTCTCATGGCCTATTTGTGTTGCAAGTGTCGTTAAACTCTTACATTAAACACGACGTAAACCAAAAGATATTATGGTGAGGCGCGTCTCGGAGGTCCGCGCGATATGCTGTAAGCCTGTGTGTCACATCGCGCTCTTGTTGAGCAGTCGACGACAGCTTTCAAAATGAAGTGGTTGAGAAAACTTCTTCGCTTGTGCATCTGCAGCTGCTGCAATGATGGCAGCAGCACCGATGACCTGGAGTTCTTTCCCGATGAGCGGTACTTTGACTCTGATCTACGTACCCCTTCACCTCCCTGCCCGTCCTTGGTCTTCTCTGAAATGACAGTGTCGGATCCCACCCCTGACTGTGGAGCGGCCGCGGAGGACGAAGATGGAGAGGCCAACATGAACTGCAATCAAGAAACTCTGGATGTGTCCGAATCGTCGAGCAGCATTCCAGACTTGAGTGGCAGAGATGAAAGTCCCTTCCCGTGGACTCTAGAAACCACGACGTCTCCGCCCGTGCCGCTGTTTACAGTCGTGAGTGATGTGTGGGACCTCGGTCCTGTGAGAAGAGCGAGCAGTGGTGACCTGGCCTTACTGTCTATAACGTCTGAGGATTGGGTCATTCACCAGAACCGGCGAATCGATAACACCACCGTGAGAACGGAGGACGACGACATACTGGAATGTATATCAATATTGTTCATCGTCCCTCCTGGAGGCGTGGAGCAGAAGGGAGCAGGGTACCCGGTGGCGGCGAGGGCCGGCGTGCCCGCATCTTGTGACGTATTAAATCAGTCCCAGAATATTATGCTTATTTGAACCATAATCGTTTTTTTAAATTAAAGTTTATAAGATGTGACACCAGTGCCGGAGCCGCCAATCGGAGCAGAAGAACAAAATGTCGGCTAATTTATAAATTTCAAGGTCCTTTTTAGGGCCAACCAAATTTCACTTTGTTATAAGGTTTGGTCTGATACAAAAATACTCAAAACATGAAACAATAATTTAGAAAATAGTCCTAAGGAAAAAAAGGGAAAAAATAAAAATATAATAATAAAAAAGGAGATTAAGATATAAAAAGAAAAAAAAAGAAAAATGATAACAGGTGAAATGATAACGATATA
>NW_004797383.1:1098143-1102703 GCF_000002075.1 Aplysia californica | reverse complement strand
ATGTATCACCCAGGCTTGAGGGCGCCACCGAATTTTGAGGACACTCTTTTTAATTGGCTCAAAGAGAGAAGTGGCCCCTCTTGTTATGTAGACTCTTTGGTAAACTCAAGGATCGTACATAACAAGACAGTCCATTCCTCTCTTTGAGCCAATTTAAAAAGTGTCCTCAAAATCCGATGGCGCCCTCTCCGAAAAAAAGCGGACTCTACGAACAGAGTTACCCTACTTGTGTGAAAAACAATAACAGCGAAACTAACAAACCGTGCTATTCCTATTCTTCTTCTGCAGAAACGAAAGAGAGCTTCAAAACAAAGACTGCAGCCGCATCTGAAGCAATGCGCGGACTTCCGCGGACACTGCTTTGGCCGAGTAAACAAGTATCTTGTTATGAACGATTTTTGGTAAACTTTAAAAAAAACAACAATACGCTTTGAGATTGGTGAGCAAATTTGTAAATGTGATGAGATCAGGTAAAAACGTGTTGAGATCGAGATCACTGGTAGTATCCCTCTTAGCCCACCTTCTTAATGATTTACAGTGTGTCGATGGGGACGTAAAAGCATCTACAACTTTATATTAAGGATGGGTTCCCTGTACGCTTACGCTACCATCCCACAGAGCAAGGTCTTCCAACTAGCAGCAGACAGACGTGTCTCTCTTCTGTCGACACTTCCTGTAGACAAAAATAAATTGAATGAATAAATAAAGTGAATTTTAAAACACAACAATTCAATATGTTCCCAATCATTGTTGGCTCTTCTGGGACTTTATAAACCGTCTGTTGAATATAGTAAAAGAAAGGCACAAACAATATATGTTGTTACGAAAACATTTTTCTTAAAGTTTGCATATATTATTATATTGAAGAATTTAATGGGGCTATTTAAACCGAACGTTATTGGTTGTTTTGTTTTCGGTTTCTTTTTTTTAGGGGGGGGGGCGGGGGAGTTGATGTCTTTTTTTTCTGAAATGTTTTTTTTTATACCACGGCGCCGTCCACTTTTAATGTGTCTGCGATGTCGATGCAAGCAAAACTGAGAACCGGCACATTAGATCAAACATCTTCTATTTCTTGCAAAGCGGGACAGAAAGAACGCTGCACGGTTCGTCGACGCTGTTTTGATAGAGGTGTTTTATTGTTCCCTCATCTCTCGTTATATTTTTTTGCGATTTTTACAGCTCCCCTGTTGATTAACCTTCTAAAAGATTCAGACTGTGTTGAGTGAGGCTTTAAACGATACTTTCTTTTTTTTAATGCATCGACTACACAGACACCATTTGTGAAGAGAACGGGACATTGACAAATTCTTGACTTTACAAAGCACCCCATGATCGGCGTCACCTCCGCTGCATTGTGGCGATTACAAAGAATAATGAAAAACATTGCACCAGACTGAACTCATAACCTTTCGGTTATTTTTAAAACTAAAGAGTTTTCAGTTGTCTCCAATATCAAAACTTCCTCTTTCTTCCCTTGGAACCCGTGCGGAATCTTTCAACTTGCTCCCAAAAATTTTTTGGCACAAAAAATGCAGTAGCTAACTTTGTATTAATTTAATTCTGTTGGGGTTTTTTTTAAAGCAATATCGTGAGTCAAATATTGAGGTTTTTCTGAGTTTTAACCTTTTGGAATCTCGCGTTTTATCACAAAGCCGTTACCTACGTCTGTGACTGTGGTGTAAATAGTGTAATGGTAGGGAACTACGCCGTCGCTCACAGAAAACTCGATTTCAATTCCCGCAAGGGAGGGGTTTAAAAAAAAATCAAATACGTCGGGGTTGTTTTTTTTTACTGGGACTGGGACGTTGCACCGTCTTCTCAGCCCGGGTTGGAGGGCAGAAAGGAAAACATGAAATATACATGTACTCATTAAGGTTGATTTTCTGATTTTACTTAATTTTGGTTTAAAATTTAAAACAATAAATCGAACACGTAAAACACATTTAACGCCCCCTTGATTGAATTTCTTTTTTGTGAAGTTTTATTAAATTTAATGTAAAGATGACCGAGTTCTTGCCCAGTAAATGGATCCTGTTTTTTAGATACCAGGTGTACATAATGTCTTTACATGAAATAAATTAAAACAGCTGGTGCCTCTATAAACAAATTTAATCATTAATGGTGAAAAGAAAATGTCTTCTCCCCCATAGGCCAGTTCTCTCATTGTGCGACGTACTTCTTATTTATACCCAACGTGTGAAGTATTTAGAAGATTGTCAATGGAGAATAAAAAATAGAATGGATCTTTTTTTAACTTTTAGGAATATCATAAAGGGAGTGGCCTACATCCAGACAGACTGTGGCTGTACTGGTTATCTTACTCAAGCCTCCAATTTCGGTTTGGTTAAAGGGAATTAGAGCAACGTGTTAAAAATACAGCGTTAAACAAATGAGTTCTTAGTCAAAAGGCATCGATCTGAATAGACCAGTATTCCACCTCTATTTAATATGAATGAGTGTGCATTTAAAATTAATTGGAAATCTTACAAACACAAATCGTTCTTAATCTAGTTGTGTAAATATCTTGAGCGTATCAAAGACCACGAGATAGCGTATGAAATTCTTCCTAGGATGTCTTTTGTAGGCGTTTGCTTTGATCAAAGTCTCTCTACACAATAGACAGTACTAGGAGCCGGAAGAGAATGAGAAAACTGACCTCTTGGAGAAGATTTCGATGTCCCAACGTTTTGATCTTATCTGTAAACGTGTTTAATTCTCGGTCATCTTAAACTGTTTCGCACACAAGTGTGAAAGTGCCATTTAGCAATGTGATCAGACTGTGAAAAGCGGGCCGCGGTCTTCTAAACACTGATCCCAAAGAGATTATCTGACGTTATTTGCTTTTTCTACAAGATCTAATGGGTAAGGCGTACCCTTAATCCTAGTACTGAGATTCGTATCTGACCCGAGATACCGCGCAGATTGCTTTAATACCTTATAATCCTGTCAAGAATACATATCTAAACCACATCAAAACTATATGAACGCGTTGGGGATATACTTACCTATGCTGTCTTTGGAAAATAATCTCCCTATCGAGAGTGTGTAGAACTCTTTTTTCCGAGTACAGGTCAGAATACAAAACCAAACAGAAAGCCCGTGGATTCCCCGAATTCAGTCGCATTACCCACGCGGCCTTATCAATCATCCAAAATGATTTGACAAGAGAATGTGAGAAGAGTCTGCTCATACTGACAGGGTTAAACAACAATAGACACTCTGCGAGATTAGCAGTACCGTCATTTCTCCCGTCAATGATTGATATTATTAATCGTTTTATTTTGGTTTTGTTTTGTTTTTGTTTTGTTTGTTTGTTGTTGTTGTTGTTGTTAGTTTTTTTTGCTTTGTTTTGCTTGGTTTGTTTGGGTTTTTTGTATTTCCTTAAGTCTTTTTTCCTTATCATTTCATTTGTCTACTGAAGGAGATGTGTTGAGAGTTGAGCTGCATGTCATTAATTTGAAAAGCTTTATATTCATCAAAAGAAAATTTTAGGTTCGTACTTCGTTTATGGATCAGGTAATTTCGACAAATGAACTTAAATTTGTAACAGTGTTACCAAAATTGGGATTTTGGAGTGGGTGAATGAGAGGGTTATTTATGTATCACCCAGGCTTCAGTTCCCAACACGACATGGGTCGTATACCAACACAACGACGAAAGTACAAAGGCCTGTACGCAGATAGGGCGCAGGGCAACAAATTTTCAACAAATTGACTCCGACGTTTGCAGAAATGAACAACTACAGTGACTGAACAGGTAAATAAACGAAGGGAAAAGGGGAGAAGGCATTCATCTAAATACAATCTGAGCAAGCTGTTGAACTTTTCCGGGGGTCCTGCAGTTGAGTATTGAGAGGTCGTGCTTGCCAAATGAGTGACGTTTTCCGTTATACTACGTACAAATCTGGCCGTCAGAAATGGCGCATAATTGTTGTATTCTGTGATTGCAAAACGGATTTCCAACAAAGGAGGCAATGAATATTCTAAGGTCTTTGATTCCAACCCAGCCTTTGTTGCTAGCAGACAACGAAGGTGCTTTGATAGCTTGTTCTCTTGGCGTCTCATGTTTTGTGTGGTAAGTTCGGTTTCTGATCATAGACTTGTATTAAAATATTCTAGACAGTGCACTCTGACGAAATTCTGGCTCACTATGGAGGGCACCATTTATGGAGCCAAATGAAGGACAAGAGTGGAAAAATAAGAGTCGCATTCAATAATATCAGCGAGACTGGTGTTTTTTTCGTTTGTTTTTTTGTTTTGTTTTGCTTTTTTTTTTTTTTGGTATTTTAGTAGGCTGCCAGTTGCAAACACAATTTCCAGTCAAGATTTTATAGTGAGCAAAGAGCGGCGACGATATCAGTGCACAGTCTTAGACTATTAAATCATAATCCAGGTCTACTTTTCTGACTCCCAGAGTGACGTCATTTTCTACTGAGTACTGTATGGCCTCCAAAATGTGGCTTGAAGGCAAACAAAGGGATTGGGGGATCACTATTTACGAAAGTCAATGCACAAATTTGTGTTTTAAAAAACAAGCAAAAAAACCCAACACAATCCCCCC
>NW_004797383.1:1096023-1097589 GCF_000002075.1 Aplysia californica | reverse complement strand
GGGGTAGAAGGCTTCAGCAGCGGTTTTGTTAGAAAGAAATTTCTTTAAAAAGATACCCAGCATGTTATTGTATTATATAAACAATCGTTATCATTTTCAAGCCTATGCCACGTCCATCACATGTCTACCCTTACCCATATTAAATAATGTAATGCATGATAGAAAGGAAGCCCTTCTAGGATATCTAAATTGTGTTAATGGGCCGTATAAACTTTACAAAGTGTCTATGAAAATACATATATTATTAATAGAATGATTAAGGGCGTCAGTCGAAAGTGCGTCAGAAGTCTTCAGTCGTCAGGTGGCACGCGCGTTCTACTGTCAAGGTCATTGGGACAATGAAAACAAAAAATACAAAGAAAAACCTGAGAAGAGCATCGCCGGTTTAAGCATTTCGTCCTGGAGGAAGCTGTAAAGTGGCAATGGCCGACTTTGGTTAAAGAAAAATTGTTATATGGTTTTAAAGTTCCGTCAGCATCAAAATCAGACCCCTAAACAGACAAACTAGATAGTATAATTAATTTTAAGAAAAGGTGCAATTCTAAATGCAGAAACTATGTAGTAATCATGATCATTGACCCCAACTCTCAGTTCACACGTCAGACTGCGCTACTTTCGTTGGGGGTGAGCTGTGAATGTTATTTCACCGGGTAACGAGCGTGTGTAGGTAGAAAAAAGGGAGAGGGGATATTTCTCTCCAGTTAAGTAAGGACCTCACTGACACATAAAAATTCTTATTCTAATATTAATATTATGCTATATGTTCTATATTCCAAATTTGAGTTGTATTCTTTAAATTTCACCTTTGTAGCATTTAATTTTACTCCAAAGACCCCCCCCCCCCTTTCCCTCTCACAAACACATACAAAAACCCAGTCCCATCTTCACCCTTAAAACACCCTTCAATTAAATCAATTAATTGAATCGCTATGTTTTACTTTTTATGACTTTTGGGGGACAAAGGTGTTGATTTTTCCAGCATTGTCTTTCCCTTGCACTAAATGCCCCTTAATCTCTTCGACTTGAAACAACCACGTATAACACGTTGTCACTTACAAATCAGCGCCGTTTAACAAACATTCACTGGCTATTTCTTTGAACTCTCTGAAACGGCCGGGCGCTCACGCGGGGAGGTATTCAAGCCAAAGGCGGCGTGCTGACCACTGAACCGTAAACTGGGCGTTCCCGTGGTGTGTTCGAGACCAGAGTTCGCAACAGCACCGAGACGGCAGGCGCTGCATGAATAAGTCATGCCCTGACTTACACACACAGATTCGAAACAGGTGACAAGCGCTCACCTTCATCGTGTGTTGTTGGATCGGGAAAAATCTCTTGAGATTGAGATACGGGGACGGTATCTTTGGGATCAGAGTAATGAAGAAACACGAGTTTTTCTAGCTCTTCGGAATGCTTGTTATTAATTTACTACGGCAGTATGCGAAAATGTTATTTAAATAGGACCTATGCGAACGCTTGCCAGCGCGCGTGTGTATGTATATGTGAGTTTGTGTGTGTGTGCGTTTATGTGTGTGTGTGTGTATGTGTGTACGTGTGTGTGTGTGTGTG
>NW_004797383.1:1090222-1091588 GCF_000002075.1 Aplysia californica | reverse complement strand
TTATTTATTTTATTACATACAATGTATCTGATCAAATACGTATTAACAAAAACTGCCTGCAGTTGTACACTGACAGCATAGCGATGCATTGCATGCATTTTAAAAGATTTCAGCGAAAAAATAAACGGCTCGAAAACAAGCACATAGCTAAATGCCCCTCTGCCTCGTTCTCCAAAGGATATGAGGACTGAGGAGCTTAGTTTTAGTAAGTGTTTTACGACACTTGCACACTTGCAACAACAAAAAGGTCATATAACTGCCGAAGATTAGAGGTGTTACAAGAGAGTAACAAACACAAAAAAGAAAAAGGGGAGATAAAGACGATAGATGTTAGATAGAAAAGAAGAAGCAAACCACACCAGAGCACCCGCCAATCACCCACATATATGGAGTGCAATATCATTTAAGCTTAAGTTTAAGTCATCAGTAGGTAGGTTGCCGGACTTATAATTTTGAGATCATGTGTTTGGAGGTTCGAGGCACAGCTCGGTGTCACGAGTTCTTGGGAAGGATCCTTTCAAAGAATTGTTTCTATTTGGGTCTGTCCTATAGCAGATGGGTGTTAAATTCTGAGGTCCTGCCTCTTTAGGCTCTCGGGCTCGCAACCGCAAGGTCGTAGGTTCAAATCCCATCAGGGGCCCGTCGTTGTGTCACTGGAAAAGGGATTTTACACAAATGTTCCCTCACTTCATCCAGGTGGAAATTGGTACTCGGCTATAAACAGCGAAAGATATCTTGTCAGTTTGTTAGTGTTTGAGAGCATGTCTTTTGGGTATTACAAAGCGCATAGAGTATTCTGCAGAGCGTGGATGGATATTCGCTATATAAAAGCAATTGTTATTACTATTTATTCATGACATTAAACTGTTGCAAGGGCCATTAAACCTATACGATTACACACCTTTTTCGCTTTTTATCTATTCGATTCTGGGAACACTTAGTTAATTTTATTTTCTGTTTAGAGAGATCAACCCAGTGGTTGTTTGCATATTACTTTCGTTGGCAATTCCCACTTCTATAGGCGAAAATAAGTGACCCTATTTGTTTGGACAATAGGTAATTCGTCACTCTAATAAAAACTGAACATGTAAACGCCGAACGTGAACTAAACACTCAGCCAGTGGGTTTGGGAACAGGAGGAAGGGGTTTGTTCCTTTCTATTCGGGAGAAGGTAAATGTCAATCAGCCTTTATGTCTGTTATATTTCTAATCCTTGTTTTCTTTTCTTTTCTGTTTGAGTTTAGTAGTAGTAGTAGTACAGGGTTTTACGGCGCTCGCAACTGCATAAGGTCATATGAGCGCGCGAAACACAAGTTAGTTTTGTTCACAACAGTTTACTGTACGGCTGGCTCGGGTCAGTAGTTAG
>NW_004797383.1:1083432-1086925 GCF_000002075.1 Aplysia californica | reverse complement strand
CTCTCCCTCTCTCTCTCTCTCTCCCTCTCCCTCTATCTCTCTCTCTCTCTTTCTCTCTCCCTCTCTCCTTTGTACACGTACAATATACCGGGTATATTAAATGTCTATCTTATAAAGAAAAACTCTAACAAATAACGCCGGAATGTGCAATTTCGTTTAAGGTGGTAATGTAAAAGAAAGGAAACAGAAAAACAAGCTGAGGAGGAGTCCCGTTTTCGGGCTGGTGGTGGTGTTGTTCTTAGCATGCGGGGTGGGATTTTTCAGTATTTTTTTTTTTTTTGATTTTTTTTTTTGGGGGGGGGAGTGATTCCACATGAACATTGACCAATGCACTGGACGATTATTTTGACTGACAACGCTTGATTCTTGGACCAACAAGATGCTAAAAACATTCAGAGTATTGCTGTGGTAACAAGGCACCCTAACCGCAGTACAGAGATCTGTGATTCAACATTCACGTAAAGCAGGATGTTTGATATAGGCCTATTACTATTATTATGTGCCATTTACGGTTTGTGGATACTGCTCCCGATAGAAAAAAGGGGGAAAACACAAAGCCGTCGAAAAGAGAGGAGAAAACGTAATCTAGTTACGATATTTCATGTCAGTCAGTTTGCCAATCCGCTCTATTCGATTGAGGGGACAGCCTGTTTTTTTCCCCAGGACTTAACGTAACCTTTGAAAATAGATATGACATATGTAACGAAATATACTATTATGTTTACCGTAAAAGTACCCTTGGGCCCAACATGCGGACTTTACTTGACCTAAAAATCTATTGCGCACAGTCGGGGTCTCGACTCTCAGTGGGGCTACAGTTGAGTCGCCATGACGTCATGCTCGACATACGTCTTTAGAATGCGGGGTCCAAATTAACGTTTGCCCTTTTTGCTTTTGTCTATTCAATATTCGGATCGATATGAATTGCTCTAAACAGAGAAAGTCATTTCGTTCAGAACAAATTTCAAAGGGGAACACAATGCTGCGTGCATAATGTATGAGACAGACCCTTCTCGGGCATTGGGGGTTAGACATTGGCTCCTGCTTTTTGCCAGGGGTGATTTCGTCCAGTTTGCTTCTAATCAATCATTTAAGCAATCAGTCAATCAGTCAGTTGAGCAACTGGTCATTCATTCAATTAGTACATTTATGAAAAAGCTAAATCATACACATATTATTGACTTTATTCGTAGATACATGCACAAGTTCGTTGAGGGGTGTTTTTTTGTTGTTGTTTTTTTGGTTTTGTTAGTTTTATTTGTTTGTTTGTTGTTGTGTTTTTGGTAAGTGTTTTATGGCGCTCGCAACTGCATAAGGTCATATGAGAGCGCGGAACCCAATAAACATCTTCAGTTGGTAGAACATTTTGAATTTTGCCCGGGTGGCGGCCAAAGTCCACTCGTATCGATTTTAGACCACCAAGGCATCTTTAACGTGCGCAACTTGCAAACGGGACCTCCAAGACTTTTTGCCCTTGTCCAAGAAGGCTAGGTGTAGATCTTTCCTACTCCACCAGAAGATCAGGGGTGTGGCTGACAGACAGCAGTAAGAATGAGCCAAGGAGTAGCAGTAGATTAGAAAGAGCCCAGAGGAGGGGGCAAATGGGGTGAGGGGGTGGGGGCAGACAATGTAGACGAAAGCAGACGACAGAACATTGCTAGAGAGCAGGAAAGGAGGTGAAAGGAGACAATTTTAGAGAAGAAAATCTTCCCGTCGCTACGCGGATTCGAACCCGGTACCTTTTGAATGAGAGGCGAACACCTTAACCTCTAAGCCACGAGACCCCGTACATTACAAGTTAAAATCAAGCAAACTAAATGTGTGTCTCTTTTTTTTTAATAAAAAGGAAGGGGAGGGGCGAATCCAGTTTACTTCACCTTATGAAAGATCATTTTACTTTTTCAAAAAAGCGAATACTGTTATTCTGAGGCTCGGTGTTTTTATCCTCAGTTATCGGCACTTCTTATGACGTCGTATTATTTATCACCTTACTTCAGCATTTAGAGCAGACTGAAGCGTTGTTCCAAGTTATACCAGAGTAAGTAAAGAAGAACGACAACAACTCATTTATGAAGGCAGCAAGTGAAAGGGAAGGATAGAGAAGCGTAACAGCCAATGCTTGCTCATCTAGACAAGACACTTGATGTTGATAGTGATTCTTCCATGAACGAAATGTCACCTCCTGCGAGTGTGCAGGGTATATATCTAGTTTTCCCTACGCCTTCCAATTCAATCGCGATTCACTGGTTTGGTTTAGAGGAAGGAAAATATGATTTTATTTCCTTTTATTTTTTAAATTCTATTTTGTAAAATTATTTTTTTATATTTATATTTATCTTTTTTCGGAGGGGAAAGGGGGGGGGGGGCATGCTTTCGAACGTTGCAAAACTGCGTAGGCCCACTGGATCCGGCAAAAAGCAGTACATGTACCTATAAAAAAGACTAAGTGAACAATCCTTGATTAATTAAGGTTTGTGAATGTGCGCTTGAATCATTATGCTTTGGGGTGTTTATGTCTAAGTCTAAGGAAAGATTGAATTCGAGCCATGAAGACCTCTTGGGGGGAAAATTGAAATAAATTGTAATATCAAATTATTCAAATGGTTATCTTCTTCTATTTCCCAAAAATTGATGATGCTCAGTTCAATTTCCCAACTTGACTCAAAATCCATGCGTCATTGCTTCCTTTTTTTTCTACAGTGTCTTCTTTCTTTTACTGTAACTTCATGACTGCAACAGCCGCCACCTCTGACATAATCCTTGCACTGTGTTCCGAGCGTGCCCTTTTGTTGATATAGCTCCTTTAGCCAAGTGCCACTGTCGTGTTTACACAAATTTGCAGCGGCAATTATCTCAAGTTGAGCCAGTCAGAGATATAGTATCGATTGATAAGGATCTTGAGGGCGTGCCGTGCAAGGGGGGTCCAGTTCTCTATTTATTCTAATTGGGAAAATTTTGTTGACATTAGCCCTTGAAAAGGGTAGACAACGTAGATCTACTATTATAGTTGATTGATTGTTTGTTTATTCATTTTTCGCTGATGATCATGGAACAACATAGACTCATGGACAGGGCCTATTTTTTCGTCCAAAAACAAGAAATATGCCACTTTTTATTTGTATAAGAACACTTAATTGAGTAAATATTCCCAAAAAATACTTCTTAGTCTTCATAGCCCTGAGACTGCGAAGCTATTAAAAATACAGTTGAAGAGAGATTAAAAATCGTTCTTTCAACGCAGGCGTTCCAAACTTCGAATATTTGTAAATTATATATGGCTGCCGTAAGAACGGTGGGGCGTAGCTTTTGGAGTTGGGCAAGGACTAACAGCGTTGTGAACAAAGGGATGCATCGGTTACAGGCAGCAAGGAAAAAACAAGGAGTTCAATACATGTTTGCCTGTTTGTGCATGTTAACGTTCTTTAAATCTCTCTCTCTCTCTCTCTCTCTCTCTCTCTCTCTCTCTCTCTCTCTCTCTCTCTCTCTCTCTCTC
>NW_004797383.1:1074404-1083131 GCF_000002075.1 Aplysia californica | reverse complement strand
GATGATGATGATGATGATGATGATGATGATGATGATGATGATGATGATGATGACCTAGAGCTATTGGTAGTTAGGTAATAGCAAACACCGTGCACAAAATTCAACCTTATCCTCCAATCTTACTTTATCTTAATTCAGACTGAGAGTGAGAGTGAAAGGAAGTTGAATTAATCATGACAATTGTAGCGTTGCTCTATACGCTTGTACTGCAATAGTTTCGTTCCCTTCTTCTGGTCGAATTTCATTACTGTAAAAATGTTAAGCTAAAGCAGGGTATTACGCTAGCAATGTACATGAAGTATGCACTGCCTGTGGGAAGGTTGTTTTTTCCTGTTTGCTGATTGATTACGTAGATGCACTTTGTGATCATGCTACAAATTACTCTGCGAAGACACTTCTACCACCTCTTGTTCGAGATCTTGACGCGTATCGTGCGATCGGGTCTTTGTATCGATTTCTAGTCAGCCGGGGTTACATAAGACCTAGGATAAGGCGGACCTGCCGCTCTGCGATGTTTATGTTACTCTCTGAACCGGAGATAGACGAATTATCCGCAACAGGATCGTCTGCGCACTCATGTCTCAGTGAACAAATTCTGTATAATATTATTATTATACAGATTAAGCAGTTTGTGCCCATAGACGTCCAGAGGAATTTGTAGTCTCATTCCGTTATTGGTTGAAGAAATGGAAAGAAGAAAAACTGTAGGCGTCTGTCGGCCATCGCTCCTGGCAGGCATTGTGTTGAAAGGGTGCACTTCGCTATATTGTTGACAATGTTTCCGTTGCTTTTCGATAAGGTCATTGAAAATTGTTGTTTTCATTACATTAGACATTAACTAGGTAGTTGAAAACAGAGCATAAAGAACGGCAATTCTTTTTTGTGTTATAATATTATGTCCTTGCTAATGTACTTAAGGTGGTTTAGTAAGGAATGCTCGATCCTTATCTTCCCCACGGAAGAAAAAGATCGAGTATTTGAGGGGTAAAGCATTATTTACCTGCTCAGTTATTACTTAAATGATCAATGAGTTTTAAACTTATGGCTACTACAAGAGCCTACAGCCTGCTGATGAAAGCAATCGCAGTCCATAAAATATATAAATCACTTCAGAGTATCAGTTATTTGTGCAGGCTACCGGAATTGTTGCAATGCATTCATGTCTATTTTGCTTTAAAAGAAACATTCGTTTTGAACCTCCACAACCTTTGGTGGCTGCATTGCGCCAAAGACTCTAGTTTGATCTTTCATTATCCTTCAATCTGTGATTTTTTTACCCTCTCTGAAAGGGTGCTTTTGTTCTTTTGAAACTTAGTCAGGAAACGAGGATTCTCGTCGGAAAATGTACAGCTTGTCGACAAGAGTTAAATAATAAGAATTTAACAGGCTGTTTTTAATAATTTTGCTCACCCTCTTTCCCCGCCATATTCACGCAGACTATTACATGTATTTGCATTATTGTGTTATTTATATAAGCAAGTTCTTCCCTCGGCGCTCGCCATCACAACAGAAAAAGCGGGTGCGCGTGGTGCTGTATGGATTTCCACGTCCCGGAAGAACCGCTCTGAGACGAGATAACGGCGGTGCCATTCCAGAGGGCGAGGGCGACCCCAGTGGGTGAGAGTGCGCCACGGTGGTACCTGCGCGCGGGTGAACGAGGGAGAACTTCGGGTGGCCGCTGGGCTTACGAATTTTAGTTGGGCCACGGAGCCTCGTTCTCACATAACAACAAGTATGCTATGGCGGAAGGTGCTCCCGTGCTCTCAGCGAGGATGAGAGAAAACTTATTCATTGGTGATAATGGAGTGGATAGTATTGACACAGCTTCACAAGGAAGCAGGGATGAAATTATTGACAGAGATCCCGGATTTGTGGAAGACAGATTTCGGGTAGACAGGAAAAAGTTGGAACAAATGCTCCAACTCGGTAAGTTTTTGTATGTTCTCTTCGTCGAGTGATCTTGAACAGTTTGTTTTGTTAGCGTTATGTCCCTTGGCTTTTGTTATGAGTTTTATAGTGACCCAAGGATGGAATTCTTTGGAACTCTCCCTTTTTTTAAGGCTGGTACCCATGACTACAACCATAAACTAGTCACAGCGGGATATGAATCACCCATTCCCCTTTTATCGAAATCTTATTTTAGATTGAAATTTGTAAACAAAAGATTGAAATTCTAGATCTAGAAAAAAAAAATCTAGATCTAGTCTAGATCCACAGGTCTTTTCGCCCTGGCGATCAGTGAAACAAAAACTGGCGGTAATTTTCACATTTCATCGTTGTCGTACAATTCATCAGTGACACCAGTCTCAGTAGCCTAAATTTAAATATTTCTAAACAAACACCGACGATTTGTGACGATTTGGCTGGGTTTGTTCTGAGTAATATTAAGGTCTGGAAATAGGGCTGAGGTAGATCCTCTAGATCTAGATCTAGTAGTAGTAGCATATATGGTCAGTGGATGAACTGCTTCTAGGAAATAATTTTGACCTCTATTTGCGTCTATTCTTTAAAATTAGCTTTAAAAAATGAAGGCTTTTTACTTTGTGTCCATTGGTTTAGAAGAATGTAGACAAGTTCATAGCAAATTCTAACTGTGTCAACTTTTATTTTACACTGAAGAAAGAGGTTAGAAACTGTACATATATATCTCTTCTAAGAGACTAAATGATAAATTTGACTGAACTCTGTGGTCTCCCTCAGACTCAGAGGCCTTCTTTAACAAAAGCCGTCCAGTTTTGGGCAGAGACTGTCCTAAAATATTGTATCTAGATTCTAGATCTAAGTGGTCAAAATAGCTTTTTTTCTGTTTTTACTTTCTGATTACGGTACTGAAAGATTCTGATAGCTCTAACACTTTGCGGTCACTTGGTGCAACAATGCGACGGGGAAAATTATCTGTTCCAGTCTCCTGGCGCATTTTTGTGCCAGGCCCGAGAAGTCTGTTGCAGGTACAGTCAAACCTGTGTAAGACGGCCACCCATTGTCAAGGAGAAAAGTGGCCGTATAAGACAGGTGGCCGTCTTAAGCAGGACTGACCAACATGAAGAAAACAAACCATTCCCATCTGAAGTCCCAATCGAAAGAAGCCGCATTGTTGTTGTTTTTGTTGTTAGTTTGTATTTTGTTTGTTATTTTTATTTTGTTGCTGATTTTGCGCAAGGGTGACAATAAAACTAAATGTATCAGACGAGGAAGACCGAGTGCCATGTTAAAACAAACACATGGGTCGCCACCACTCTGAGAAAGCGACGCTTCTGTCACAACTTCATGTTGGCGTCCATTGTTACTTTGTTACAGACTGGGTAAACAGTGACCACTCATCTCACTTCACGATTTGTGTATATATGAGTTCTGGGCTGGGCTTATGGGTTATGAGGGATCACATGCTTACGTACCTCACCAGCAGCTGAAAATTGGTACCTATTGGTCAACAGTGGGAGGGACCTGCGCGACATGGTTGGTTGGAAGGACTACCTAACAACAACGGTGATTGGATTATGACGTCTCGCCCACTACGCCAGGGGCCAATGCATGATTTATGACAAAACATAATGGAGTCACTTAGGTGGCCGTCTAAGACGGGTGTTATTGCTTAGTGTGATAGGGGTTGTGTGTTAAAATATGGTGGCCGTGGCCGCGTTGGACAGGTGCCTGTTTTACACAGTTAAAATATATAGAAAAAACGCAAGGGAGGAAATGGAAAGGGGCCGTTTGTACAAGAGGCCGTCTTATAGAGGTGACCGTCAGGGCAGGTTCGACTATACTTTCTGAGTGACCAGATGGGCCATTTTGTACTGCTGGCTGTGTGATTGCAAAGTGTTAAATCAAAACTTCATAACAAGAGTTATTTGCATTTAACATTTGATCTTTTTAGTTGAATTTGAAAGAATTTGATAATAGATTTATATCTTGAACTGATAATTTAGTCACACTGATCAAGTTGATGGACAATAATTGTTTTCTGGGTGATTGGCAGGTGCTCTGGTGTGGTTTGCTCCTTTCCCATCAAACATCTGTTGTTCTTATGTCTGCTCGTTCTTTTCTTTGTAAGTATGTTAATCCCTAATAACACCTCTCCTCTAATCTTTAGCATTTATAATGTACGACCAATTTGTGTTGCAAGTTCTGTAGAATTCCAACTAAAGCTAAAACTTAGAACTGCTCAGTTGACTTTAATTTTGCAAATTTTTCTTGATCTTGCAATCTTGGGCTTTAATTGTTGATGAAATTGTAGACCCTATTCTGCAAATTGTAAGAGTATACTGTGAGGCTAAGTTGATCAATGTCAAGTGGATTATAACTGAAAGTTGTTTAGTTTACATCATCTTTTGGTATTGTAGGTGAAGTAGCAAAAAAAAGCATCTCAGGTTTTTACTTTTACAGAAGACTGCTTAAACCGAAGTCTGTGGTAGCCTACTGCTTTATTTTATTCAGTCTAGACAGGTATTCATATTAGAAAGGTTGTTCAAATAACAATGACTGACCTGCCCTTTTCAATTATATTATTGCACATCTGAGCTGCAAGCTGTATGTATGCATGACCCTTTCTCTTTGGCATTGTTTATTCTGCTGAACAGTCACACAGAACAAATGAAAGAGTAAAATAGAGAAGTGTCAAAGAAAGCCAATGCCAATGACATTATGAAACACACCACAAACTCATATGTGCAGGGCCAATGTGAACTAGCTGTGCACAGACAATAAATAAGCCATGACCAACTGAAGGTAGGATGACAGACTTACTTTTGCTATCATTGCATCACAAGGCCTTTACACAGTGAGTGTGAAAGCCTACTGATTGTGTATAGTGATGCCTCTGTCTGGCACGTAATTGATGCACGTGCATTCCTGTGTTTCTTTTTTCTGTTTTGCTATCTTGAAGTGCTTAAGACTTGATGATTTGGGTTACTTGAAGGTTGTTGGTGAAGATTTAGATGGCATTATACCCTCGAAATTCTTTTTGGCTTTTAAAATACATACGGGAGCATTTCAGCTAATTGGTAGTTTTGGTTAGTTGTTAATCCTATCCGTACATCGTGTTTCACTATCGTATCCATGCGACGTGGGGAACTCTGTGCCACCACTTTCCAAAGAGGAAATTTACTTGTTAATCCGATCTGTACTCTTTGCATAGCAGTCTGTCAAAATGATTTTTTGAGAAATACTGAAAGTTTCAAAGAGATCTTCTTACTAGGAATATTGTAAATTGTGAAGAATACGATCTCGGGGGTACAAAATGACCCCAGGGAGTACGAATAGGGTATAGTAAACACTATTATGAGGCCAACAGTTCTCGAGATGTTTTTTTTTTCTTTTGTTTTTTTTGTGATAATGTAGGTGATTATATTCCTTCATCGACACAATTAAGACCATTTAGGAAGTAGGCTTTTGACCCTGCCTGTCAGAACTAACCTGACAATAAGTTGATAAGATTTTTTTACTCACTCAGGAATGCGTGTGGTAGTGAAGCGCCTAACTGCTACACCTTAGACACAGGTACTTTCAAGATTGCCCGAAGCACAAATGTTGCCCTTTGTAATAACATCTCGTTACCTCAGAATTACAAAGTTCTATCTTCATAGTACCTATTTTTTGAGAAATTTGACATAAAAGATTTTGAGTTTCACATCATGGCAAGCTTTTTCAAATTTCATTCTTCTTTGAATATCTTTGATACTGACTCCAAATAATCTTGCTATTTTGATAGAGCAGATAGAACATTTGTTTTCTGACCTCGTCTTAATAACTCAAAACAACAAAAAATGTCAGAGAGGTAGCAATCTGCCTAATATAAAAGGAGAAACCTCTCAAGGACACTCAACAAGAAGCGCCCTTTGCCTTTCATTAATGATCCATCCAATAAAAAGGGAGGATTCTTCTCTTTTATGAGACTTAGTCTGAATGATTCCAGTTATAAATTATGAAACTGAAATATTCAAGTACTAATGACAAACGTATTTTAGTATTGGTGCACTGCCTTTTACTATGAGGGGACTGTTTTGACCCTACGATTGGATCGAACACGTGGGTGGTTGGAGGGTGCTCTGCTGTAGTTTGCTCCTTTTTCCTATCAAACATCTATCGTCCTCATCTCTCCTTCTTTTTTTGTGTTTGTTACTTGCTCAACACCTCTAATCTTCGACACTTACATAACGGTATTGTGTTGCAAGTGCCGCAAAACTCTTACAGAGACTAAAGGATATAATACTGGGGGTTAGAGATTAGGGATAGTGATCGAGTGGATAAAGGAAGAGTTAGTGATTGGAACAGGAGAGCTCGGGGTATCTTCTGAGGACAGTTTTTACTTCTCGGAGGTCTGTCTTTACTCTTCACCTTCGCTCCCTGTAGAACAGACTGTCCATTCTTTGTCTACTCAGAAACAGGATGTGCTTGCAGTGATGTTAATGATGTGTCCGTTCAAAGAATTACATTCACAGTTTAAGTTTTACCTATGTTTGAGGTAGTTTCATGATAGCACCTCTCCTGGATACAATTTTTGTAAGAAACTTCTGAGGAGAAAGATGGAAAGACAATATAATTTAAAATTTTGCTCCTTTCATTGACATTAATGAAACATTATGTACTGTTTTGTTGATATCATGTAAGATCACTGTGCCTCTATGCTATGCTATGATTACCTGATTTGCCTTAAATTAGGATACAGACTTTTTCGTTATGAATTCAGCACAAATGTGAAGGTCATGTGAGGCTCATCTGAGAGAAATCATTGCAGTACTGCAGTTGTTAAAGATTATAACATGATTATTCTTGCTCAAGACTTTCTAAATTATGCTTTTGTCCCTTATGTACTGCATTGTTGTGTTATTCTAGAAAAGTTGCTTCTGTTTTAAAGAACTACGTGATAATAAGATGTTGAGGATGAGTTGAATGGTGTTTCTTAATACAAAAGTTGGGGATAACAACAAACCAAATGATTTTGACATGTTCTACAATATGAGTTTATGAAAAAAAAATCTGCCGTAACTTATCGTCGTATCCTCTGAACTCTGAGTATGGAACCTCTGTACTCTGTGTATGTAACAGGCAACTTTTATCTGAGATAACAGCAACACCCTCACACTACACACTAATTTTGTGTATATTGTGTTGGAGTATGTTAATCAGGCTGTACTATGAATGTTCTTCGTGTAAAGAAAGATGCTTTATAGATAGATCGATTGATAGATAGATAGATAGATAACACTATTTTTATATACATATATCAAGGTAGCATTTGAGTGCTTTGGTGTGACTTACGTTTTTGAGGCAAAGAGAGAGTGAGTGCATCTGGAGGATCAAAAGCAAACATTTTGAGTGTGTATTTATTTGTGTGTGAAGGTGGCGGGGTGGCTGGAAAGATATGTATAATATATAATAATAATACTGTGTGTGCCAAGTATAGGATGTGACTTTGACCTCAGAATGTTACTGTTTTTCATCTTGAGGAAGAATTTCTCTTAGTGAGATCAGTAATGTATCCCAGTGTCTGTCATCTGTCTTTTCAGGTCTCTGTTCTTGAACATAAATGATCCTTGATATGTTTCTTTTCAATACGAAACCTTCCTCTGAAGTCTTCTTAATGTGTTTTGAATCCTGGCAGATGAAACATGTCACTGCAACCTCACTGCTGCATGATTTATTAATGTTGTCTGATGCTTTGTTATTTTGGATGATTTGTGGATGAAAAGTTCTTAAAATAGGCTTCAAAGCAGACAAACAATGATTTAATGTCAAGATCTTTCTTCCACTCCTTCAGTTCCTTTGATCCTGATACCTTTCTCATACTTGAACTGAAATAGTCTTCTTTTCAAATAAAGCGTCTTTTTAAAAAGTGCCTGAAAGACTCTATTCCAGTTTTATCGATTGCATCAGCAGAAATTTAAGCAATTCAAGATAACTGTGTTCCTAACATTTAGTGTCTTGCACGTGGTAGCTCTGATGACAACGCCATTGGCAACATGTTCCTTCGAGCTGTGGGAGAGATTGCAGGAAGATGAGAGTCTTGATAAAGGCTACTGATAATGTTCTTAAAAATGTGTTTGATAGATTGCCCGAAAGACGCGTTACAAATGGATTTTGATTACACCCATTTATTTTTTTAATGAACGTGATAGATTGTCTGAAAGATGAGAGTTACAAATGGGTTTTAACTTCTCTGATACGGTTTAAAAAGTTACTCCCAGTCGTGTATTCTTGAATTCACGAGTGTGTTTAGATGATATTGAACTTTTGTCATGAAGAATGAATTAAGGGGAAAAAAGAGCTTTGTGCTCTTATACAAGTATAGTTTTAGAACGTGGGTGTTGCATGAGTAAGGGTTTGTGGCGGTTTGGGAGAAGGAGGGTGCAGACGGGGAAGGGACTCTGAAACTCTACCGTCTCCCAACAAATCTTATTAGTGCTGGTGCCATAATTAAAAAGTACTAAATTCTGCCGAAGGGAACGAATAAAACGTCTTCAGCCAGCCATTTATTCCGTCTTTATGTGGGCCTTCTACTCTCTGTCTCTTCCTCTTGGTTCAAAATCTCAAGTCCATCCTTAGGGTTTCCAAGGTTGAAGTCGTTTTGAATGAAGTCAAGTTGCCTGCCTTTCCACCTCCCAATCGATTCGTGATTTATGTATCACCTCCCCCCTCCCCCCTCCCCCCTCGCACCCTCTCACTCTCTTAGTCATACTGCACACACTTGTACACACTCATACACACGCGCACTCATTCACACACACGCGT
>NW_004797383.1:1070623-1072626 GCF_000002075.1 Aplysia californica | reverse complement strand
TGTGTGTGTTTGAGGAGGGCTGGATGGGTCGCTGCCCGAACGAAGTCAGGTAGACAAACACACAAAAATGTGTTTTTGTACCCTGTGAACAATACGAAAAGTGGGGTTTTTGTTTATTTCGTTCTTTTCCCCTTTGCTTTCATTTTTATAATGTATATTTGTTTAGTTTTCCTTCTTTCTTTGTATTTTTTCCGTCTGTCTTCCTTCCTTCCGTCGTCCCTTCCTTTTTTCTCCCCCATCTCCCTTTCACTTATCTCTCCCACATGTGTCTCTGCTCCCTTTCTTTCCTGCATTAAGTTCTATTTGTCTAATTCAAAAGGCGGGCCTGGCTCTTCTGACTCGGAGGGTACTGCGGTCTCGATAATATATTTCCGGAGTTCTTTCTCCTTCCGACCTCCATTCCAGCATCAGGCAGTCGGAAGTGGTAAACATCGTGTGGGCTTTTTGGGCCGGCCTGTCTGCACACACACTCCGACAGTTCTCGTGGGAAAGGTTACGAGAGCCAAAAACTGTGTTAGAAGAAAGAAGAAAAAGATCTCCCCGCGCTTGTTTTGAACACAGCATGCTCGGGTGGTTGGCGGGTGCCACGGGTATATCGCACGCCTGTAGTTCCGTTGCCCCACTTCCCGTTTATCGTCTCGGTTTTCATCCCGTCGGTACAGGTGGAAGGTGCCACTTTTCACGTCGGGAAAGTTTGGATCCAGGAATTCGAAAAATTGCAGACAAATTAGTGTAATGTTTGAAACTTTTGCGTAGCTCTTTACGACGGCCGAGCGCCCATGTCCTTGGGTGTTTATTTTTTATAATCTTTCAACCAGGTTATGAAGATTTATTAGAACGGCATGACATTTCCGTTGCTCCCACCAGGTGCTACAACTTGTCGGTTATACATTTTATATCGTCTCGCTGTTCGTGCTTGGAGGAAGCTTTTGGACTTTGATGCTTGTATGACGGGTGGATGAGAAAGAGACAGACAAAGAGATAGACGAACACAGAGACAAAGACAGACAGACCAAAAGACGGGCAAACAAATACAGAAAGACAGAAACCAAGGGGCAGAGAGAAAGAGAGAGAGGGGGGAGAGAGAGGAGAGAGTGGGGGGAGAGAGAGAGAGAGAGAGAGAGAGAGAGAGAGAGAGAGAGAGAGAGAGAGAGAGAGTGAGTGAGAGAGAGGGAGGTTTTAAAGAATGAGAAGGATGAATTTGTGATGCTAACTTTTTACTCAGAACCTTGAATGGCTGGTGAACCTGTATGTTTTGTTGCGAAGTGGCGCGTAGTGGGTTTACCCCAGAATCAACGACGAACGAATAATAAATGAAAGTGGTGTTTGATGTCTGGGCACTTCTTGTCACTTTATTTTGTCTTTTCATTAATAATGGGTAAACGTTATTGGCAAAGACATCAACTCCGTTTCATCTCCTCAAGTTGCAATCATCTTTTCGCCCGTGCTCTCGTTTTGACTTCCTTGAATTCATGATGTAGGATTACATAAAACGTCTGGGTTATTTCCTTAAGTTTTATTGGGGTTTTTTGTTGTTGTTGTTGGTGGTGGTGGTGGTGGTGGGGGGGGGGGGTTTCTTGGGGTAGCTTTTTTGTCCAATTTTTATAGCATTTTTTAAGAGCGAAAATTGGGGAATTTTTGGGGGACACGTTAGACTTTCAATTATAATTAGATATATTGTGCTCATAATACTTAAAGTCCCTATTCTGGAAAGGTGAAGCGTGCAAAAACGTACGATTTATATTTTGTCATTTTGGATTTCATTACAGTTTGATAAGTAAAAACACCAAAAAAATGTTCTCTAGCTTTTCGTGATTGCTACCCTCGGCTACCACCCTCGCCCAAAGAAAAGCTAAAAGTAAGCGAAGGTGACCGTCACTGAATGGGCTCTATTATGTATTGCATCTCTGTTGTCTGAAGTGCTGCCGTTCTTCTTGGATAGGGTGCGGTGGTGTGGAGTATGTGTGTATAGGTTTGTGTGTGTGTGTGTGTGTGTGTGTGTG
>NW_004797383.1:1066387-1068777 GCF_000002075.1 Aplysia californica | reverse complement strand
GAGACAGACAGACAGACAGACAGACAGACAGACAGACAGACAGACAGACAGACACAGAGAGAGACAGAGAGAGAGAGAGAGAGAGAGAGAGAGGGAGAGACAGAGAGAGAGAGAGAGAGCAAAGATGGAGCTCGAGTAGGCCAGTTGGTTCCCCTTGTCACCGCGCCGGACACCGTGTCTCCCCCCGGGACGACCACCCGGTGCGTGAGCTCTTGATACAGATACCTCACAGTCGACGGGAGCACGGCGTGCCCGTGCATGCATGCAGGGAGATGGAGGGACTGCACGTACTTCACCTAATGACCGACCAGGGGTCATTTGATAAACCGCTTCCGGGTCAAGTGTCAGGGGTTTATATCTTTTTTTGATTATCCTGTCTTGTCTTGGGTGGGCTTTTTTCCGCCTCTTATTTCTCTGTTGTTTGTTGTTGTTTTTTTGGGGGGTTATTTTTTTTAATCGCTTGTTGTTTTTTGTTTACTGTTATTGTTATCACGTGTCCTGTGTTTTGGTCTGCCATAGTGCTGTAAAAATACCTTGTTCGATTTTTGTTTGCGAATGATTTGAGGACTCCATGGCAGTTTCTACTTCTTGTTTCTCTTCTGCTATTTTTCTGTCCATTTTCCCCCTTCTTTTCCATTGCCAAATGAACGTTTAGACGCTGTACCCTTCTCGTCTTTGATGGCGTTGACATTCAGGATCGAAGCAGAACGGTTTCTAAATTACATGTATCTAAATTGTGTCGATGGGGCGTAAAAAAATACAGCAACTGATGCTGAGACCCATTGGTATACATTTTTTACTTCTGAAGCTGCCTCTTGTAGCTGTATCATAATTTTGATTCGTGGCCTGTTACGTCATAAGTGTCTACGACTGTGAGGGACAAAGACATGGTCCCTGATCTTATATCATTATTGGCATGGCCGATACCGAAAGGAGACACCGTAGGTTTGCATTTCATCAGTTTTTCTCGGGCCTTTTGCCAGCTGCAGCAATGCGGTATTATTTTCTATTAAGCGGAAGGATACCTGTACTTTGTAGACTTAATACTGTTTGTGTCGAGTTTCACTCGGTTTCAATCCAGATTTTTTTCTAGACAAGGTTGCTGTACCATAAATAAATGAATAAGATTGGCTTAAACTGTTTTACTCTTCCTGTCTAATTTGTTTAGCTTTGCTGGTGGTCCAAGGACGCCTCTAAAAGATCTTTAATGTTTCCCTCGCCGACTTATATTTCTCGCTCGTCTTGTTTTTCCATTTAGATCTCGTTAATGGCCATTTTTACGTTGAAATGTCTCCTTTTCTGCTGCAAAATACTCTTACCTGTTTTCAAACGTACAAATTACTGTGCTTGATGTGGCTCACTGGATAAGACTACGCTTTTTAAAAATTCAGGAACATATCAGAATCTGGCTTTAAAAAAAAGAGAAAAAAACATGTTTTCATTATATTCAGCGGTTTGTTTTGTTTTAGCCTATTGTGTTTGATTCTTTGAAAGGATGCAGTTTCGGTACACAGTATTCCCTCGAATATTGCGTGGGTAACGTAGCAAAGTACTTGTACCCAGGATGTACTTAAACTTCCTCAGTATCTCGTGGGGCTCCAATGTGGATGACTCTGGTTTGAATCCCCAGTGGGACATTTTTAAAACGTTGAGTTTTTCGAGTTATTCTATGTCTCTGTGTCTAACAGTTTCTGTCCTGCTGTAGATGACACCCTCTGGGCCATAGGTTCTGCTGGCCATGTACGCCAACACCGCAACGTGCTGGCACAGCGTACGTAAACCAAACAGTAGAATGAAGAAGATAAAGTGAGACTGTCTTGGGTGGTTGGCGGGTGCTCTAGTGGGGTTTGTTCCTACTTTCCTGTCAGGCATCTATCGACCCTATCTCTCCTCATTCTTTTGTTTGTATGTTATACCCTAATGCTCTAAAAACACCTCCAATCTTCTATACTAATTTGACCTGGTTATCTTGCAAGTGCCGTAAACCCTTGATTAAATTAAGACTAAACGTAAGCCTGCCGTTGTGTTGAAAATTGCGTTTGTTTTCCTTGTCCAGTTTCCTGCTCGACAACATTTCATCAGAAACCGATAAGGACAGCAGCAGCAGGTCGGGAAAGGGGGGGGGGGGAAACTGGAAGCACACCCTCCCCCGAAAACAAAACCCCACAACAACTAAAACAAAAGAGGGAGGGGAACAACGCAAAACAAAACAAAGAAAGAAAGAATAAGAACCCCAAAACAAAATTTATGTCAACTGTCAACAACAACAAAATCCCGCTACTCGTGAGAAAACGTACAACGCACATTCTTGTTTATTTTGTGCACCCGTTCGGACCATAGACACTACTTATTTTTCTGTCTGGGATTTGGGGCGGCGATGAAAGAGTATC